>NW_013651758.1:0-5558 GCF_000499385.1 Eimeria necatrix | reverse complement strand
TGCTGCTGCTGCTGCTGCTGCTGCTGCTGCTGCTGCTGCTGCTGCTGCTGCTGCTGCTGCTGCAGATGCAGGCGCAGGTGCTGCTGCTGGTGCTGGTGCTGTGTCTCCCCCTTGGCTGCTGCTTCTTGTCCCGCTGCTGCTACTTTCTCTCCCTCTCGCTGCTGCTGCTGCTGCTGCTGCTGCTGCTGCTGCTGCTGCTGCTTCTGCTGCTGCTGCTGCTTGAGGGGTTGCTGCTGCAGTTTGTCTTGGTGTCTGTACAGCTCGCCTGCACCTGGGCTCGGTGGTGTACGTGGGGCTGCAGGAGGACGGGTCCTCAGCAGCAGCAGCAGCAGCAGCAGCAGCAGCAGCAGCAGCAGCAAAAAGGAAAGAAGGGCGGAAAGCAGCAGCAGCAAAAGAGTTGGAAAAGAAACTCCTGGCCCCCCTCACTCCCCTCTTTGCTTCCCCCCGGGGGCTGCATGCGCCCGCGCTGCTGCTCAGCAAAAAAACTCTTGCTGCTGCTCTTCACAAAATAGCAGCAAAAAGTCCAGACCCTCTCGCGCCCCTCAAAGCAGCAGCAAGTTTGCTGCAGCCCATCCACGCAGCCCGACTCAAAGACCCCACCTTCAGGGTCAGCTCCCCAACAGCTAGCTAGCTAGCTAGCTAGCTAGCTAGCTAGCTAGTCAACAGCTAGCGGGCTAGCTAGCCAGCTGGCTAGCCAGCTAGCTGTTGACTAGCTAGCTAGTCAGCAGCTGGCTAGCTAGCTAGCTAGTCAAAGCTGGCTAGCTAGCTCGCTAGTCAAAGCTAGCTAGCTAGTCAAAGCTGGCTAGTTAGCTAGCTAGTCAAAGCTGGCTAGCTAGCTAGCTAGTCAAGGCTGGCTAGCTGGCTAGCCAACTAGCTAGTCTACAGCTAACTAGCTGCCTAGTCGCTAGCTAGCTAGCTAGCAAACAGTTAGCCAGGTTGGTAGCCAAGAGCTAGCCAGCTAGCTAGCTAGCTAGCTGGCCGGCAGCTAGCCAGGTGGCTAGCCAGACAGCTAGTCAGCGGCTAGCCAGCTAGCTAACGGCTTAACAGCAGCTAGCCAGCCTTCTCACGGCTGCATAGAAGCATATTGTTAAGAATAGAAGGAGCTGCTGCTGCTGCTGCTGCTGCTGCTGCTGCTGCTGCTGCTAAGAGCGCCTCACGCTGCGGCTCTTGTTCCTGCTGCTGCTGCTGCTGCTGCTGCTGCTGCTGCTGCTGCTGCTGCTCAGAGGAAGCAATAAACTTTTTGCGTCTGAAGGGGAAGCAAATGAGCGAAAAAGAAAAAAACGATTTGCTGCAGAGTCTTTCTGCCATAGTGCTGCACCGCAGCCGCCCCTGGCTCAAAATGAAACTCATTTGCGCCTTCACTGCTGACGAAGAAGCCAGAAGCAGACTCATCAAAGCAGCAGCAGGTCAGCAGCAGCAGCAGCAGCAGCAGCAGCAGCAGCAGCAGCAGCAGTAGTAGTAGCAGCAGCAGTAGCAGAGGCGGATGCTGCAGCAGCAGGCGGTCAGAGACCGCGATACATTTTGCTGCAATGTTGGTGACTCCGAAGGCACGTGGTGTTATGCTTGCTGCGGTTGCGCTTTGCTGCTGCTGCTGCTGCTGCTGCTGCTGCTGCTGCTGCTCTTTGCTGCTGCAGCAAAAGGTGTCTGCAGGAGAGCTCGCAGGGCCACACGCCAACTGGTGAGGGCCCTGAAGCGGATGGTTAGAGGTAAAATTGATGTTACAGAAGCCAGTAAGCAACCACACTGCTGCTGCTGCTGCTGCTGCTGCTGCTGCTGCTGCTGCTGCTGCTGCTGCTGCTGCTGCTGCTGCTGCTCTGCTGCTGCTGCTGCTGCTGCTGCTGCTGCTGCTGCTGCTGCTGCTGCTGCTGCTGCTGCTGCTGCTGCTGCTTCTGCTGCTGCTTCTGGTGCTCCTGCGAGTGCTGCGCTTTGGTAATGCTCTCTTGCAGCTCCTGCTTCCGCTGCAGCTATTTGCTTTTCTTTCGAGGACTATGAACGCTGCTGCTGCTGCAAACTGTTGTGCTGCTGCTGCTGCAAACTGTTGTGCTGCTGCTGCTAGCTTTGTGCCTGCTGCTGCTGCTGCAAACTGTTGTGCTGCTGCTGCTAACTTGTGTGCTGCTGCTGCTAACGCTTGTGCTGCTGCTGCTGCTAATGCTTGTGCTGCTGCTGCTAAAGTTCGTGCTGCTGCTGCTAATGTTTGTGCCGCTGCTGCTAACGTTTGTGCTGCTGCTGCTAACGTTTGTGCTGCTGCTGCTGCTAACTTTTGTGCTGCTGCGAGCTTTGTGCCTGCTGCTGCCACTGATGCTTCGCCTGACACCGCGGTTGCTGCTGCTGCTGCTGTTGCTGCAGCGGCAGCCACTGCTGCCTTGTGTTTCTCTTCTCTGTGGTGCTGCTGCTGCTGCTTTTGCTGCTGCGTCTACTTCATGACCTGCTGCTGCTTCTGCTGCTGCTGCTGCTGCTGCAGCCGCTGCAGCTTCTTGTGTTTGCTGCAGCGGCAGTTCGTGTGCTTCCGTGTCTGCGCAGGAGAGACGACGGTAGAGGAGCTGCCTTTGCTGCGGCAGGGTGAGCCATGCTGCTGCTGCTGCTGCTGCTGCTCCTGTTGCTGCTGCTGCTGCTGCTGCTGCTGCTCTTGTTGCTGCTGCTGCTGCTGCTGGAGTTAATGACGATAACGGCGACTTTCCCAGCTGCGCTGCTCGCGCCTCGCCGCCTGCTGCCCCTGCGACACCCCGTCCTCCCCCCTGCTGCTGCTGCTGCTGCTGCTGCTGCTGCTGCTGCTGCTGCTGTTTCGCAGAAGCGCCTTTGCGGCTGCAGCAGCCGCTGGAGTGGAGAGCTGCAGTGGAGTGGCGGCTGGGGGCCCCCCTGAGGGTACTGGAGCGGCTGCTGGAGCGGGACTTCCCGGGGGCCTCCTTGGGGGCCCCCCTGGACTTTTATTTGCTGCGGGGTGTGGGGCCCCAAGTGGCAATTGCTGCAGACTTTGATGACACTTCTGTGTCTTCGGGGGGCTGGAAGTTGAGGGGCCTTGGGATCCACTTGGGAGGAGTCGATCCCAGCTACCCCCGGGGATCGCCTTACCCTGGGATCGGCGCGGCCTTCTACCTCTTATCCCTCGGCCGTTCCCCCCGGGGGGCCCCCCCGGGGGCCCCCCAGGGGCCCCCCCAGGGGGCCCCCCAGGGGGCCCCCAAGGGGGCCCTTCAGGGGGCGACTCTGGGGGGGCCCCTGGGGGCCCCCCAGGGGGCTTTCTTCCAGGGGGAGGGCGTCGGAGGGACGACGGCGCGCGGGCCCCCCGGGGGGGGCCCCCTGGGGGGCCCCCTGGGGGGCCCCCTGGGGGGCCCCCGGGGGGGCCCCCGGGGGGCCCCCAGGGGGGCCCCCCCGCTGTGGGGCCCCCGCGGCCGCGTCCCTGGACCCTGGGTACCCCTGGTGCTGACCTCCGCGAGGCCCTCCGTGCGAGTGGGGTTTAGGCCTCGCAGTTTGTACTCCAACTTGGCCGCCATTTTCTCCACTGAGGCCCAACAGCTGGGGGGGGCCCCCCCCCTGGGGGCCCCCACTGTGCGCCACGAGAACCGAATTCCACTCCTCAAAGCTGTCTTCACAGGTCCGCCTTTGCATGCTACTTCGCTACCCTCAGGGGGGCCCCAAGGGGGCCCCAAGGGGGCCCCAAGGGGGCCCCAAGGGGGTCCCAAGGGGGCCCCAAGGGGGCCCCAAGGGGGCCCCAAGGGGGCCCCAAGGGGGCCCCAAGGGGGAAGGGGGCCCCAAGGGGGTCCCAAGGGGGCCCCAAGGGGGTCCCAAGGGGGCCCCAAGGGGGTCCCAAGGGGGCCCCAAGGGGGCCCCAAGGGGGCCCCAGTGAGGGCGTAAAGGGGGGCCCCAGGGGGCCCCCGAAGGACTCCAGGGGGCGCCAGGGGGGCCCCAGGGGCCCCTAAGGCTCTTACGATTCTGAGGTCTCTTTTGTTTCTTTTTTTATCTCTTTGCTTCATTTGGCTTTTTGTTTGTCTCTTTTAATTCTCTTTCTTTCTTTCTGTCTTTTTATTTCTCCTTCTTTCTCACTGTCTCCTCCTTCCCACTTTCTTTCTTCATGGGGCCCCCCTGGGGCCCCCCTACTTCTCCCTGCGCCTCCCCTTGGGGGCCCCCCTAAGACCCCCTGGGGCCCCCTGGAGCCCCCCTGGGGCCCCCCTAGGTCCTCCGGGGGCCCTAGGGGGCCCCCTGGGGGCCCCCGGGGGCCCTAGGGGGCCCCCTGGGGCCCCCTGGGGGCCCCCGGGGGCCCTCTTGTATATGCATTTAAAGGGTTTTTGGTGGGGTTGCGCAGAAAGGGCAAAAGGGTTTGGATTTGTTGAAATGTTTTGGAAATGTTTAGGAAAAAGGGGTCGGGGAAAAGGAAAGTTCACAAGTCTTTTGGAAATGCTGCAGCAGCAGCCGCGGCTGCGGGGCGAGCCCGAGCCTCTTTTCCACAAAGACACTCGCCTCTTCTTCTTCGGAGACAGCTACGAGAAGTCAGTCCCCACAGCTAGCTAGCTAGCTAGCTAGCTAGCTAGCTGACTAGCTAGCTAGCTAGCTGGCTGGCTGGCTGGCTGGCTGGCTGGCCGTGTAGCTAGCTAGCTAGCTGGCTACGTGTGTGGCTAGCTAGCTAGCTTGCTAGCTAGCTAACCGCGTATCTGGCTAGCTAGTTGGCTAGATAATTATGTGTCTGGGCAGCTGGCGAGCTAGATAGTTATGCGGCTGAATAGATACCCATATAGCTAGCTAGCTAGCTAGCTAGCTAGCCAGCTAGCTGGCTAGATAGCTAGCTAGCTGGCTAGCTAGTTGGCTAGTTCCGCGACCCTTTCGTTTAGCCGCATGCTTCTCGCGCGTACTCCACGTCTCCTCGCTTTGCCGCTGCCGCCGCTGCTGCTGCTGCTGCTGCTGCTGCTGCTGCTGCTGCTGCTGCAGGGACCTGGCGGCTGGGATCGCGTTGGGGATCGCCGATCCCGAGCACTTTTTGGGGACTTTTTTGCATTTGGTCTTCGCCGAAAACCCCACACTTTCTCTTTCTGGGATCGATCCCACTTTTGCTGCTGCTCCCGACTCCGCAGTGGACTTGCCCCCAGAAGCCACGCCCTTCCGCCTCCCGTGCGCAAACCCTAAACCCTAAACCCTAAACCCTAAACCCTAACTGCTACACCCTAAACCCTAAACCCTAACTGCAGTACCCTAAACCCTACCCTAAACCCTAGAAGCTAAGGGCTAAATTGTAAAAGATATACCCTAAACCCTAAAAGCTAGGCCCTAGGCCGCGGATGCTGAAAGCTAAACCCTAGGCTCTAAAACCCCAAACCCCAAACCCTAAACCCTAAACCCTAGGGGGTGCCTGCACTTTGTGGGGCGCATGCAGTTGTGGGGTGTCTGTACAGCGTGGTCAGCCCCACCCCAGTTGAGGGTTTTGAGAATTTCATAACTGCAGTGTCTGTCTCCTTTCAAGTGTCTGTACCCTTGAAGGACTTCCGCAAACTTTTGAAAAAGTCCCAAAAGCACCACAAGGGGGGCCCCCCCCCGGGGCCCCCGGGGGCCCCCTCAGGGGGCCCCCCCGGGGG
>NW_013651757.1:4220-17910 GCF_000499385.1 Eimeria necatrix | reverse complement strand
CCCCCCCCCGCCGTGGCCGTGGTGACCTCCTCCCCGGGGGCCCCCCCGGGGGCCCCCCCGGGGGCCCCCGGGGGGCCCCCCGGGGGGCCCCCCACAGTGGTGGTGGAGGAAGAGCGCACTGTGGGGCCCCAGCCCGTAATAAAACTAGACCGCCACACAGCAGTCATCCCGGCCCACAGCTTCGCCCCCAAGTTCGTCTTCGTCGGAGAACAGTGGCTGCCAGCCCCCACGGAAAGCCACGCCAATCAAATCCACAGAATAAGTTTGGTGGAAAAAACAAAACTGGGAAGGAAAGACAGCCGCAAGGCGGAGGCCCGCGGGCGCCGGGTGTACAGACACGCCGCCAAACACGCCCCCCACTTCGCCAAAGTCCTCCTCAGCAGCGCCGGGTGTACAGACACCCCAACGGGGTGTACAGACACCCCGCCGGGCTGCGCATGCGCAGCAGCCGGGTGTACAGACACCGCAGCGGGGTGTACAGACAGCCCGGAAGAACGGCTGCGCATGCAGGCGCGCGCGCTGGGCGAGCTGCTGCCGGCCTTGTGTCTGCGGACAAGTGCCACGGAAGTGCAGCACTTGCGCTACAGTTTGGTGGATTATTCTTTGCAAACTCTGGAGAACATCGACACTGAGGGTCTCCGCCAAACCCTCGGGGACCTCTGCAGCCAGCCCCTTTACCTCCTTTTGAGGGTTTACGAGTGCTCCAAACTCCCCGACTTCTCCCCCCCGGACACCCCCACCCACGCGGGGGGGGGCCCCGGGGGCCCCGGGGGCCCCGGGGGCCCCTGGGGCCCCTTCGAAGACACCGACGGCTGGGCCGTCGTCTATGAGGCCCCCCCCGTCGAACTCGGAGACAGATCTCGAGTCTCCTCCAGTGCTGTTCGTCTCCACGAAGGAGCTCGCTTTTATTACAAACATCCAGTGTCTCCTCCGAAGCCAACTCTGTATCCCGAGAAGGAGCTGCACGCCGCGCTGCCGCCCCCAGGCAGAGCCGTCCGCCTAAACCCTAAACCCTAAACCCTAAACCCTAAACCCTGAAACAGCGACTCCCCGCGACCCCAACAAAGGCCCGCGAGCCCGCGGAGGAGAAGCCCTAGCGGGCTCAAGGGCCGCGCGCGCCAACTCCCGCTTGGGGACTAGGGTTTAGGGTTTGGGGTTTAGGGTTTAGGGTTTAGGGTTTAGGGTTTAGGGTTTGGGGTTTGCGCGCAGGTCCTCGTGGAGACCCACTGCAACAGCTGCGAACCCCAACTCGCAAGGGCCTCCTTTGATGATGCTGCTGCTAATGCCCTCAGGGGGGGCCCCCTGGGGGGCCCCGTTGTCACAACAGTGGTGGACATTGCAGCCAACACAGACCCTCCAAAGGGTGCGCCCAAACCCTAAACCCTAAACCCTAAACCCTAAACCCTAAACCCTAGGCGCTTGCGGGACGCTTCCGGGTCTGTCGGGTGTTAAAACGCTAGCCTCTTTTAGAGCCAGACACTCCTGGGAAGCCCCTGCAAACCCTAAACCCTAAACCCTAAACCCTAAACCCTAATTGAGTGGTTTCAGGGGCTTCCCGCGCGTCGCCGTGCATCCCTTATGACCCCCGGAGGCCCCCAGCGCTGGCCGGGAGGCCCCTGGAGACAGTAGAGGGTACAAGTGTCTCCTTGAGGGCCCCCGTGAAGACGGAGACCCTCCCGCCCCGCTGGAGGGGCCCCCCGAGCCCGCGGGGGGCCCTCTCCTGGGGCCCCCGGGCCCCCCGTTCGCGTTCTGCGGACGCGCCGTACGTGAGGGGCCCCCCGGGGCCCCCCCCGTGTGGGGAGGAGGGGTACTTTGGGGGCCCCCCGAAGGGCCCCTCCGTGTGGGACGCCAGCGGGGGGCCCCCCCCGGCGGGGGGCCCCCTGGGGGGCCCCCCGGGGGGCCCCCCCGCGTGGGGGCGGGGCCCCGAGCTGTACACGGGGCCCCTGGAGACAGCCGCAGACCGCTTCCGGCTGCTGTGTCTGCAGCAGCAAGGGGTTTTATTTGAAAACGAAACTTTGCGAGTTTCTTGTTTGGTGGGGACCAGCAGTTTCCCTGTGAACCGGACTTTGCATGCGTCTGTGGAGCTGAGCATTGTGTCGAAAAAGGGGCCTTTTTGGGAGTCGGGGGGCCCCCCCGGGGGCCCCCCCGGGGGGCCCCCCGGGGGGCCCCCCAGCCCTGCGGGGGGCCCCGGGGCCCCCACGGGCTTCCACTGCGTGCGCAGCAGCATCCAGAACTACGACAGCGAGTGCCTGCACTGCGCAGTGTCGCCGATAGTGCGTGCGCCGGGGAAGGGGCCCCCCTGGGGGCCCCCCGGGGGCCCCTGTGGGGGGGCCCCCTGGGGGCCCCCCGGGGCCGGGGGGCCCCCCAGGGTGATCCAAACGGTGGTAATAACCGTGTTAAAACCCTTTTTGGTGGTCCCGGAAGTCGTGCTGGAAGTGGGACTTCCCAATGGAGAAGAAGAGAGAAATGTCTTTGCACTTCCCGTGGTTCTTTCGCAGTTCATGAGGCCCCTGCGGCTGTCTCCCGCTGCGCTGCTGCAGCTGTGGTTCGACGGGGGCCTCCACAGCAGACTCACCGCGCTGCGGCTGGCCCCTGCTGTTGCTGCTGCGGGGGCCCCCCTGCTGCAGCAGATTGTGTCTCTGGGGGGCAAGCTGGGGCTGGTGTGTGGGGTCCGCCACAGACTGGCGGAGAACTCTTTGCTGGCAGCAGGAGAGTTCCCGGCAATTGGGGACATGCAGGGGGACTCGAGGGCCCTCGTGCGGCTCTGGAGGGGCCCCCACCGCCCTGCTGCTGCTGCTGCTGCTGCTGCTGCAGCAGCAAAACTCGAAGTCAAGGCCCAGGACCCCAGGGTCGCAGCCAGCCTCTACGAGCTCCTCGTCTACCTCCTCGAGGGCTCCGACTAAACCCACCTCCAAGGGGCCCCTAGGGGGCCCCCACGGGCCCCAACGGGACCCACGGGGCCCCCAGGGGGCCCCCAGGGGGCCCGAGGGGGCCCCCAGGGGGCCCCCAGGGGGCACCGAGGGGGGCCCCTTTCGCCGGCGCGCGGGGGCTTCTGAGGGGCCTCCAATGGGCTGCTCCGCCGCGTCCAGGGGGCCCAAGGGGGGCCCCAGGGGGGCCCCAGGGGGGCCCCAGGGGGCCCCCAAGAGGCCCGTAGGAGGGGCCAAAAGGCGGCTTTGGAGGTCCCCTGGGGGGCCCCCAGGGGCTGCTGCTCAAAGGGCCCCACTAGGGGGCCCCCAGGGAAGGGCCCCACAGCTGCAGCGCGCTGTGCGCACTCACAGCGGGCCCATCCAGGGAAAGACAAAGGGGCCCCTTGGGGGCCCCTGGGGGCCCCTTTAAGGGCCTCTTTTAAAGAACTTTTGGGCCTTTTTGAGAGCATTCTGGGGGCAATCAAAAACCCCTTTTAGGGCTTCCTAAAGGCCCTTTCTGGGCCTCCAATGGGCCTCCAAGGGGCCTCTTTAAACCCCCTTAGGGGCCTCGTTAGCGCCTTCTGGCCGCCCATTGGGGCCCCCTTGAGGGCCCCTTGGGGGCCCCTTGGGGGCCCCTTGGGGGCCTTTTGGGGGCCTTTTGAGGGCCTTTTGGGGGCCCTTTGGGATCATTCTAAGGGTCTTTTGAATGCATTTTGAGGGTCTTTTGCGGGCCCATTTGGACCCTTTCTGGGGCCCCATAGGGGCCCCATTAGGGGCCCCATTAGGGGCCCCATTAGGGGCCCCACTAGGGACCCTTTTGGGTCATTTTCATAGGCCCCTTGGGGGCCCATAGGGGACTGGGTTCAGAGTGTGGGGGCCCCTAAAGGGCCCCCAAGGGGCCCCTTGAGGCTCTTTTGGGGCCCCAAATAAGTTTTGAGTTTTTCCATTGTACCAAGTGGCACCAAAGAGCTGTTCTCTCCAAGCAGCAGCAGCAGCAGCAGCAGCAGCAGCAGCAGCAGCAGCAGCAGCAGCAGCAGCAGTAGCTGGAGTAGATGCAGCAGCATTAGTAGCAACAGCAGAGGCAGCAGCAACAGCTGTAGCAGCAGCAGCAGCAGAATTAGCAGCACAATTAGCAGCAGTGGCAGCAGCAGAAGCACAAGCAGCAGCAAAAGCAGCAGCAGCAGCAGCAGCAGCAGCAGCAGCAACTGTCGTGGAAATGAATAGCAGCAAATAAATTGAGGCAAATAAAGAGCAGCAGATGAAGAGAAAGAAATAACAAATGAAATAATTAAGAAGACAAATAAATAAACTCAGATAAAGAGACTGATAAAAAAAGAAAAACAAAAAAGACAAATAAAAAGAAACAAACAAGGGGATAAATAAAACGGACCAAATAGAGATTTAAATAAAAAGAAATAGAAAAACAAAAAAGAAAAAAGGGAAATTAAAAAACAAAAAGAGACAAAGAGGGAGAAATGAAAAGAGACAAAAAAGAAATTAAGAAATATAAAGAGTTAGTTTATTTGATTAATTAATCAGCCAATATTTTTGACACTTTTTTGAGTTTTTATTTTTTGATTTTTATTTTGAATTAATTCCATTAAAGGACTTGCATGCATTTATTTATTTTCCAATTGTCCATTAAAGCCCCAAAAAATATTTTAAAACAAAAATGCGTTTTCATGATTTGTTGCGTTTTTTGATTTTATTTTTGATTTTCATTTATGTTTTGTCTTTTTATCTTTGTCTAACTGAGTTTTTTATTTGTATTTATTCATTTGTATTTATCTATTTATATTTTATTTATTTATATTTCATTTATTTGTATTATCTTTTTGTGGTCTTCTATTTATATTTTACTTACTTGCATTTATCTGTTTCTCTTTTTCAGTTTTTTCGCAAGTACTTTCGCAAATATATACTTTTAATAGTCCTGTATTTATTCACCCATTTATTTTAATTAATTAACTAATTAATTAATTGGAATCAGTTAGGTATAATTAATTAATTAACAATTAACTAATTAATTATAATTAATTAGTTAACTGTTAATTAATTAATTAATTAATTATAATTAATTAACTATAATTAATTAGTTATAACTAATTAATTATAATTAATTAGTTAATTGTTAATTAATTGTAAGACTGGTGTCTGCGTCTCTTTTGTCTGCATGCGTCTGCATGCCTTTTGGGGCTTTTTGGTTGCATGCAAAGAAACTAATTAGGAGAAAGTTATTTGCAATTTAATTTATTTAAATTAAATTGCAAAAAAGTGCATTTTCATCAAATGCAAGTATTCTTGCCCCCCAAAATGTTTTCTTTTTATTTCTTGTGGAGTTTTTGGATGTTCATATTCAAAAGAATTCAAATTAATTCATTATTGTTCAATTCACTTGTTTATTATTCATTTATTTATTTATTTATTTATTTATTTTTGTTGTTTTCATTTATTATTTAGCATTTGTGCTTTTGCGCTTTTTCCACTTGTAGATTCTCCGCCTTTTCTTATTTTTCCCCGTGAGCAAAAGGCGAGTTTTTATAAATAAAAGTGAAAATAAATTTGAATATTGCAAATAAAAACAAATAAATAATATATTTATTTAAATAAATTTAAATAAATTTAAATAAATTTAAATAAATATAATTAAGTAAATCGAATTGAGCCCATAAAGGTCTTTGTAAGTTGCCAGTTTATCTTCAGACCTCCTTTTCAGGATTTCAACTTTTCAAGAATTCCACTTCACCAAATTGTTCATTTTTTTGCATTTTTTCTCCATTTTTTCTTCAGAAATGATTAAAACGTTTCTTTTTTTTGTTTAAAAGGTCCATTTGGCGTTTTGTTTCACTTTTTTGAGAAGTGGAATTCAGAAGTGGCCGTGCAGTTGCACGAAGCCGAAATGAGTTGAAAATTTGCGAAAATTGTGGGCAAAAGTCTGTAATTTTTCTTCAATTAATTGAAAACATATTTTTAATTAATTTAGAATATACTTTTGACTAATTAAAAACAAAAAGTCCACTTTTGAGTGCATGCATTGCGCATTTGCGTGGCCTCGAATGCGCAGTTGTCTCAGGAAATGTCTCGAGTGAAAGCGCAGATGTTTGCACTTCGGGAGATGAAAATATAATTAAATTTGAAATTGCATTTAAGTTTAAGTCCAAGTTTATTTCTAAATTGCAAATGTGCAGAAATAAAAGGGTTTACGTTGAACTGCAGTGACCCACAAGTAGGCAGCAGCAGCAGCAGCAGCTGCGTCGCAGCTGCTGCTGCGCTGCTGCTGCGCTGCTGCTGTGCATCTAAAAAGGCAGCAATTAAAGAAGCAAAGTGGAAAAGCAAATAATGGAAAGCAAAGCAAGACAGGGGGGAGTCTAAGCAGCAGCAGCAGCAGCAGCAGCAGCAGCAGCAGCAGCAGCAGAAGCAGCACCGTGCGTCACAGAGCTTGCTGGGCTAGCTGCGGCGCGGGCGCGCAGTCTGCGGCGGGGAACTTGGCAGAAAAGTGGTCTTTAAATGGACTAAAAGGTTTGAAATTGAATTAAAATTGGAAATTGGATTCATTTGAGAAGAAGGGAGGGGAATTGGGAGCAGAAGAGCAGCAGCAGCAGAGCCCCTCTCGATGCGGCGCCCACCGACGACAGCAGCAGCAGCAGCAGCAGCAGCAGCGGCTGCCCGGTATCTGCCGGCTTGAAAGGGCACTAAAGTTGCGTTTTTGTGGCGAAATAAAAGAAATTAATTTGCAAAAAGTGCTGCAAAGAAGGCGGGAAAGACAGGGCTGGCGGGCGGGCCGCAGCAGCGCGTTTGGTTGCAGCTGCAGCAGCAGGCGTGTTGCTGCTGCGCTGCTGCTGCATCCACAACAGCTGCTGCAGCGCAGGGCTTGCTGCTGCTGCTGCTGCTGCTTGCGTCTTGCTGCCGCAACTGGAGTTTATTTTCGCAATTAATTTATTTGAATTTCGGGAGCTTGCTGTTTGGTGGATCTCTGGCAGTTGTGCGGAGAGCGCCGCATCGCCGCCGCGAGCTTCCTTGTGCGAGCAGCAGCAGCAGCAGCAGCAGCAGCAGCAGCAGCAGCAGCAGCTGCAGCCGCCGAGTCGCAGCAGGAGCTTCCTGCTGGGTCCTTGTTTTTGGCGGGTCTCTGTCCCTGCTTCCCAATGTCCGCCTCCCCCCTCCCTCCCGCTGCTGCTGCTGCTGCTGCTCCTGCTGCTGCTGCTGCTGCTCCCGCAGCAACAGCAGCAGCAGCAGCAGCAGCGTCTGCCTCTGCCTCGCCCCCCGGCTGCAGCAGCGGCGCGGCGCCCGCTCCCCCGCCCTCCTCCCCCCCTCCGCAGCAGCAGCAGCAGCAGCAGCAGCAGCAGCAGCAGCAGCAGGAGGGCGATCTCTGCGAGGAGGAGGAGTTGGAGGACGGTTTCAGCAGCAAGTTGCGTTTCGAGTCGCGGGCTTTCCACTGGACCTCTCAGGGGATATCCCACGCGCGTCGGCGGCGTTTAATTTTGCAACTCCATCCCGAAGTGGAGCAGCTGAGTGGCTACGACAGCCTCGCTGGCCTTTACGCCGTGTCAGTGGTGCTGCTGAACCTCTCGCTGGCCTGGGCGGTGTCCCGGGGGGCCCCCTGGGGCCCCCGCTGGTGGCTGCTGCTGCTGCTGACTTACTGCTGCAGCGGGACTTTGAACCACATTCTCTTTTTGGCCATGCACGAGGCAGCTCACTGCACCCTTTTTCCCTGGAAAAGGGCCCACCCCCTCTTCGTCATTTTCGCCAACTTCTCCATGGGAGTCCCCGCGGGAATGGGCTTTTTAAAGTACCATTTGGACCACCATGTCTATCTAGGGACCAGTGGTCTGGACCCGGACTTGCCCTCTGGGCTGGAGGCGCGGCTGTGCAGCAGCAGCAGCGGGAAGCTGCTGTTCCTGCTGCTGCTGCCGTTCAGCTACACTTTGCGTCCTTTGCTGCTGCAGCGGAAGCCGCTGCTGCTGCTGGAGCTGCTGAACGTGCTGCTGGTGCTGCTGTGGGACGTTTGGGTGTACGTACACCTGAGCCCCGCGGCGCTGCTGTATCTACTCCTCGGCAGCTTCTTTGGCCTCTCTCTCCACCCTTTCAACGGCCACTTAATCGCAGAACATTACCAATTCCCTCGAGGTCAAAGACTTCAAGAAACTTGGAGTTCTTACGGACCAGAAAACCTCTTAACCTTCTGCGGAGGCTACCACACGGAGCACCACGACTTCCCGCGAGTCCCCGGCTACAGGCTCCCGCTGCTGCGGGCTGCTGCAGCAGAGTTCTACTGTCTCCCCTGCCACCGCAGCTGGCTCCACTGTCTCCTCGAGTTTGTCTCTTGTCCCCAACTGTCTCTTTTCTGCAGAGTCCTCAGGGCCTCCCCGCGGGGGGGCCCCGTCCCGGGGCCCCACCAGTTGCTGCTGCGGGAGCCGCAGCAGCTCGACTCGTACTGGCGCGGGCCGGCGGCTGCGAGGCGCAAGCTGCTGCTGCTGCAGCAGCAGCAGCAGCAGCAGCAGCAGCAGCAGCAGCAGAGGGAGAAGGAGAGGGAGAGGGAGAAGCGGGAGAAGGAGCAGCAGGACGCAGACGCAGACGCGGAGGTCGAGCAGCACCCGCTGCTCAAGAAACTCGTTTAGACTGCTGCTGCTGCTGCAGCAGCAGCAGCAGCAGCAGCAGCAGCAGCAGCAGCAGCAGCAGGGAGGGGAGGAAGGACGGAGGGGCCCCGAGGGCCTCTCCTGCTTGACGCGCTTGGCGGCTTGGCCCTGTAGTGTAGTAGCTGAATTTATGTTTAATAAAAAGTTTCTAATTATTCTTCTCTTCTTATTTTCTTTCTTATTTTCTTTCTTATTTTCTTTCTTACTTTCCTTGGGCTTCTGCTCAACTAGTAGCCTCGCATTTGCTGCTGCTGCTGCTGCTGCTGCTGCTGCTGCTGCTGCTGCTGAGGTGTACGGACACCGCAGCACTTGAGACTGAGCAGCAGAAAAACCGGCAGCGTTCTCGAGTCGCAGCAGCAGCAGCAGCAGAAACAGCAGCAGCAGCAGCAGCAGCAGCAGCAGAGAAGGCCTCCAGACTATGGGGGCGAAACTCAGCCCATGCATGCGCTGCAGCAGCAGCAGCAGCAGCAGCAGCAGCAGCAGCAGCAGCTTGTGTACAGACACGGCAGCGGAAATGTCCACCCACGAGCCACAGCAACCTTTCAATGGGGGTTTAACTTTTATGACTATTCTGGGGGCCCCCGGGGGGCCCCCAAAGCTGCTGGGGGGGCCCCCGGGGGGCCCCCAAAAGCTATGGGGCCCTTAGAGGGGGCCCAAAGGGGGCCCCCCTAAGAAACCTAAAAGCGGCCACCAGAATAAGCGGGGGCCCCAGGGGTCCCGCTAAAAGCCCCTTAGGAGAGGCGCTGGGGGCCCCTAGGGGCCCCCTCTAGGGGCCCCCTCTAGGGGCCCCCAGGGACCTCCTCTGGGGGCCCCCAGGGGCCCCGGGGGGACCCCTGGGGTTTATTTTTGGGGGCCCCAGGGGCCCCGGGAGCCTCCGAAAATTCACTTCTTGGGGGCCCCTGGGGCCCCTTGAGGGGCCCCCTTTAACCCCTCGCCGCCTTTGAGGGTTTTGTTTGTTTGCGCAAATTGAATTATGTTATGAATTGCATCGAAATTAGCTGACAAACCCTAAACCCTAAACCCTAAACCCTTAAGAAGCAGAAGGACCCAAAGCAGCAGCAGTTGAACGGAGTTCGTTTGAAAAGATAAATTATAATTAAATAGTGAACCAATTATAAACAAACACCAAGTAAATTGTAAATAAACAGAAAATAAACTTAAAATAAATATTAAAAAAACGCCAATAGAAAAAGCCCATGTACAGACATAAGGGAGAAGCATTCGGGTGTACAGACGCCGCCGTGGAGTGTATGTACAGAGAACACATGAAAGCACTTCGAAGGGAGGAGAAAGAAGTCTTTTTTGGAATTATATTTATATAATTATGCATAAATAAATGTTTAAATATAATTCATTGCGCAGTTATTCACTTTTATCTGCATTTGCATGCTTGCATGCAAATGCAACTGGGGTGTACGTACACTTCACTCAGCTGCACTTGCACGCATGCAAATGTGTTTGCAGACTTTTATTTTCATGTTGCAAGTTCAATCTACATTTATTCTCCCAAATTGCATGCATTTAAATGTAAATAATTTAAATATGTTCCGAAAAAAGCAAATAATCCCAAATAAAACCTTCTGCATGCACTCTCCGCCTATATATACAAATGAATTTATTCACAAATTCATTTCTTTTCATGCATTTATGTGATTGTGTATTCATATATACATTTAAGCAATGTACAAATATATATTTATATTTATTTGTATTTTTATAACCATTTTATTCACTTCAGGTTATATATTTTCTTCCATGTAGTATTAACAACAAATTAAATACGCATTATATACAAATATCCATTTATTTCTATTTATATACTATATATATGTATATATATGCATATATTTATATATATATACATATATTTATATATATATTTACATAAGTATATTTATTACAACTATTTATTAAAAGTATTTATTAAAAGTATTTATTAAAGGTACTTATTAAAAGTATTTATTAAAAGCATTTGTTAAAAGTATTTATTAAAAGTATTTGTTAAAGGTATTTATTAAAAGTATTTATTACAAATAAACTTTTGCTGCATGCAACTTCGCCTTGAATTTCAGTGCATGCACTTGTGCAGGTCCAAGGCCAAAAAATGAAAACAAAAAAATTAAAATTAAAATATAATAAAAAGTAAATATAAAAGTTAATAAATATTAAATGAATGCCAAATAAATATAAAATACTAATTTAAAATAAATAAATAATATCTGTTAATTATAAAATATGTTTTTGTGAAAAACAAAAATAATAAATAATTCATTTCTTTTGTTTTACGTTTTTATCTAAAAAGCTTCCGAGGTGTACATACACCTGCACGCCCTTGTGCCTGCCTTCAGCTGTATGTACACCTGCAGCTTCAGCAGCAGCAGCAACATTAACGCTGCTGCTGCTGCTGCTGCCGCTCGAAGTACTGTTGCTGCTGCTGCTGTTGCTGCTGCTGCTCCAGCTACTGTTGCTGCTGCTGCTGCTGCTGTTGCTGCTGATGCTTCTGCCTCTGCCCGCACTGCGGCCGCTGCTGCTGCTACAGTTATTGCTGCTGCTGCTGCTGTTGCTGCTGCTACAACTACTGTCGCTGCTGCTGCTACTGTTGCTGCTGCTACTACTACTGCTGCTGCTGCTGCTACTGTTGCTGCTGCTACTACTACTGCTGCTGCTGCTGCTGCAACCGTTGCTGCTGCTCAGTATCCTTATTTATCTACACTTTAGTCTATGGCCATATATATAGTGATTTTTATAGTTGTATGCATATAAGGCCACGCTAAACCCTAAACCCTAAACCCTAAACCCTAAACCCTCTTAACTTCAAAACTCTAGAGAGTGAATGCCTTGCAGTTCTCGCTGCTCAGCCCTAAACTCAAACCCTAAACCCCAAACCCTAAACCCTAAACCCTGCGTGTGAAAGCTCAACTATAAATAATAATCCCCAAATATCCACCCTGTAAACCCTAAACTAATCCAAATCTTCAACCCTAAACCCTAAACCCTAAACCCTAAACCCTGAACCCCCAACTGTGTGTGGCACACCTGCCACTTTCTACGTAACAGTGACAGGCGGCGAATCCTTTGACCTTTAAACTAAACCCTAAACCCTAAACCCTAAATCCTAAACCCTAAACCCTAAACCCTAGATCCTAAACCCTAAACCCTTGCTGAGCAGTCACTGCGTGACCTGTGGTCGGGGGCCGCTGGTTATGCTGCCGAGCCCCAAACCCTAAACCCTAAACCCTAAACCCTAGGGGCCTCCCTAAACCCCCAAAACATTGATTTAATAATTTTAACAGCTCTTTTTAAGGGTTTAAATCTAGGGTTTAGGGTTTAGGGTTTTGCTTCCTCGGGAGCAATTGCGGAGGGCCGTGGGCCGCTGCCGACTGACGCCCATCCTAAACCCAAAACCCTAAATCCTAAACCCTAAACCCTAAACCCTAAACCCTTGGCTCTATAAACCCTAAACCCTAAACCCTAAATCATATGTCTGGCGTTTAAACCCTGAGCCTCCCAGTCTGAGTCGCGCGTCTCACCCCGTGGTTTCCACGCGGCTCTGCGCCGCTAAACCCTAAACCCTAAACCCTAAACCCTAAACCCTAAACCCTAAACCCTGGACAATGCCGTGGCGGCCCGAGGCCCCCCTGGCCCTAGAGAAGGCCCCCGAGCCCAAAGTGCTGGCATTTCGTGCTGCACTGGCAGCAGCAGGGGCCCCCAAACCCCAGGGGCCCCCCGAGGCCCCTGGGGGCCCCCCTGCTGCTGCTGAGGGGCCCCCCGAGGCGCCGGCTGGGGGGCCCCCCGCCGCTGCTGGGGGCCCCCCCGGAGAGGGTACAGCAGCGCGCGGCAGCAGCGGGGGGCCCCCCGACGTTGCTTGCTGCTGCTGCACTGCAGCAGCGCCGGACTTGCTGCTGCTGCAGTGCAACCATGTCTTGTGTCTCCCCTGCGCAGCAAAGCTGCTGCAGCAGCAAGCAGCAGCAAACCCGCTGGCCC
Source organism: Eimeria necatrix (assembly GCF_000499385.1). Lineage (NCBI taxonomy): Eukaryota > Apicomplexa > Conoidasida > Eucoccidiorida > Eimeriidae > Eimeria > Eimeria necatrix. The sequence goes on along the minus strand of NW_013651757.1, from coordinate 5,387 downwards.
CCTACAACTGTCTCTCTTGTCCGTGCTGCAGTAAGGAGACACTTATTTCTGACACAGCAGCAGCAACTCTTGCGGGCAGGTACTTCAAAAAGTCCAAAGCAGCAGCAGCAGCAGCAGCAGCAGCAGCAGGGGGCGGGGGCCCCGAAGCAGCAGCAGCAGCAGCAGCAGCAGCAGCAGCAGGTGAGGGGCCGCAGGAGAAGCGGCGGGTGGGTGCTGCTGCTTTGACGGCGTCTTCGGTGGCTGCTGCTGCTGCTGCGGGGGCTGCGGCCGCAGCAGCAAAGCCCGCAGCAGCAGCAGCAGCAGCAGCAGCAGCAGCAGCAGCAGCAAACGAAGACTGGCCCTTCATTTGCTACCTTTGCCAGCAGCAAAGTGCTGCTGTCTTCTGCAGAAACTGCGTCAAGCCTTTCTGCAGCAAATGCGCAGTGGAGGCCCACAACCCCCCAGGTGAGAAGTGTCTCCTTTTGTCTCTTTTGGATTTTGTTTTTATTTTTTTGTCTCCTTTTTGTCTTTTTCAATTCCTTTTTGTCTCCTTTTTAATTCCCTTTTTAATTCCCTTTTTGTCTCCTTTTTGATTCCTTTTTGTCTCCTTTTTAATTCCTTTTTGTCTCCTTTTTAGTTCCCTTTTTGTCTCCTTTTTAATTCCTTTTTGTCTCCTTTTTAATTCCTTTTTTTCTCCTTTTTAATTCCCTTTTTGTCTCCTTTTTTTCCCCTTTTTAATTCTCTTTTTGTCTCCTTTTTGATCTCCTTCTTGAGTTCCTTTTTGTCTTCTTTTTGTCTCCCTTTTAAAATCTTTTTTAATTTCCTTTTTGTCTCTTTTTGTCTCCTTTTTAATTATTTTTTAAGTTCCTTTTTCTCTTTCTATTATCTTTTTATTATCTCTCTTTTATCCTTCTTTTCCACAACACTTTTTGTCTCTTTTGTCTCTTTTTGTCTTTTTATTTTACCTCTCCATTTTGTCCCTCTTGTGTCTCCTTTTTGCTGCTTCGCCCCTCTCAAAACTGTCTCTTGTTGCCCCCAGCAGCAGCAGCAGCAGCAGCAGCAGCAGCAGCAGCAGCAGCAGGCCGTTTGTGTGTGTCTCGCGCTTGCCCAGGTGCAGCAGCAGCAGCAGCAGCACGGCTGCTGCAGCACAGCTTCTCCGTGCTGCAGCCAGGCCCAGTCCCCCCCCCG
>NW_013651757.1:0-4120 GCF_000499385.1 Eimeria necatrix | reverse complement strand
CCCCCCCCCCCCTTTTCTGCTGCTGCTCGCTGCAAATTGGAGACCCTAAGCCACTACAAGACTATTCAAGACGGAGACACATTTGCCTGTCTCCTTCCTGGGGGCCCCCCTGGGGGCCCCCCTGGGGGCCCCCCTGAGTGCCCCCCTGGGGGCCCCCCTGGGGGCCCCCGTGGGGGCCCCCCCGGGGGCCCCCCCGGGGGCCCCCCCGGGGGCCCCCCCGGGGGCCCCCCGGGGGCCCCCGAGGGGCCCCCGGGTCCGGAAGAAGTGGCTTACTCGGCAGTACCCTTGGGGGCCCCCCCCCGGGTCTGCTGCGTCTCCTCAGTACCCTGCGAGAGCCACCCCGAGCTGCCCGCTTGCTACTTTTGCTGCTGCTGCGGGGGCCCCTGCGTGTGCGCAGAGTGCGTGGTGGGGGGCCCCCATCGGAGACACTTTTGCGTCTCCGCGGAGACAGCTTGGCAGGAGGCCCTTTGGAAAGTGGAGGGGCAGTGGGGGCCCCTGGTGGGGGCCCTAGTTGGGGAGTTGGAGGAGCTGCGGGGGGCCCTGCAGCAGCAGCGGGGGGCGTGGGGGCTGCTGCTGCAGCAGCAGCAGCAGCTGCTGCAGCTGACTGCAGCGGGGCTGAAGGCGCGGCTGGCGCAGCAGCAGCAGCAGCTGCTGCAGCAGCTCGGCGACTTTGCGCAGCAGTTTGCTGCCGAGTGCGCCGGCTTCCGGCTGCTGCTGCAGCAGCGGCAGCGGCTGCTGCTGGCAGCAGCACGTGCTGCAGCAGCAGCACGGGGGGCCCTCGACCCCCAGCTGCTGCTCCATAATTTGGAGACTCAGTCTCCTTTTTTTCAACAACTTCTCGAAGCAAAAGTCCCTTTTTTTTTCCAACATTTGCCAAAAAGCCGCAGCAGCAATTTGCTGCTGCTGCAGCAAACGGCCCAGGACCTGCTGGGCCGTCTCGCGCAGCTCCGCCACGACATTCAAACTCAAAACTAATTCTTTTTTTATTTTTTTTAATTCTTTTGTCTCTTTTTGTCTCTTTTTGTCTCTTTTTTGTCTCCTTTTTCTTCTCTTTTGCTTCTTTTGTCTCCTTTTGTTTCTTCGGCTTCTTTGGGGTTTTTTTCCGCTTTTTTGGAGTCTTTTTGGCCCTTTTGCTTTCTTTTGTTTTGCTTCTTTTGTCTCTTTTTGTCTCCTTTTTATTTCTTTTACTTTTTACTTTTTTGTCTCCTTTTATTTCTTTTGCCGCTTTCTTGTCCCTTGGGTTCTTCTGTCTCCTTTGTCTCCTTTCTGCTCTTTTTGTCCCCTTTCAAGGCTAGGGTTTAGGGTTTGAGGCTAGGGTTTAGGGTTTAGGGTTTAGGGTTTGAGGCTAGGGTTTGGGGTCTGAAGCTAGGGTTTAGGGTTTACTTGCAGCTAGGGTTTTGAGTCTACAGCTAGCGTGTAGGGTTCACAGCAAGGGTTTAGGGTTTACAGCTAGGGTTTAGGGCTTACAGCGAGGGCCTAGGGTTTACCGCGAGGGTTTAGGGCTTCCAGCTAGGGTTTAGGGTTTCCAGCTAGGGTTTAGGGTTTACGAGGACGCTTCAAGCCACCCAACTAAGGCTGGAGGCCCAAAAGGGTTTATAAAGCTGCGGAGACAAAACCCAGGCGGCTCTGCTTTTCCGGGGGGCCCCTGCTAGTAGGGGCCCCCGAGGGGCCCCCAAGGGGCCCCAAGGGGGGCCCCCTTGTTGGGGGCCCTGCAAGGGGGGGCCTCCGTATCAAGGGCCTCTTGAGGGGGCCCCCCGCTGGGGCCCCCCGCAAGAGGGGCCCCCAGGTTGGGGGCCCCAGTGAGGCGCCCCCAAAGTGCAGAGGGCCTGCAAAAGGGGCCCCTCATTGAAGGGGGCCCCTTAAGGGGGCCCCCTAAGGGGGCCCCTCACTGAGGGGGCCCCTAGAGGGGGCCCTACCAGCAGATGTAGTTGTTATGGGGGCCCCTGGAGTCCCTGGAGACGAAAGGAGACGATCCCACAGCACAGGGCTTTGGGGGCCCCCCACATAAAAATCTGGGGCCCCACGGCCGGCAGGGGCCCCCCAAGGGGGCCCCCTACCCCAAAAGAGGCCCTGGGGGGCCCCCAGGCAGCAAAAGAAAAGCCCTTGCAGCACTCGGGGGGCCCCCCAGGGGCCCAGTTGCTGCGGGACTGCCACTTAACTTGCTGGTTCACCAGCTCCTGCAAATGTTTTAGGGGGCCCCCAGCAGGGGCCCCCTAAAGAAACCAGCTGGGGCCCCCTGGGGGCCCCATTTTGGGCCCTTTTGAGGGGCCCCCAAAGGCCTGCAGGCTGGGGGCTCCTGGAAGCCGCTGGCTGGGGCCCCCTGGGGGCCCCCAGGAGGCAAAAGGAGCGCCAGCCGTTTTGAGGGGTTTAATGAGAAATTTGTCTTCCTTAGGGGGCCCCCTCTCCTTGGGGCCCCCATGCTCTTTTGAATTCTCCAGCTAAGGGGGCCCCTGGGGGCCCCCCGGCTTCCCAGGGGCCCCCGGGGGCCCCAGGGGCCCCCGGGGGCCCCACGGGCCCCCAGGGGCCCCCGTCTCCTAGGTACAAACGCGTGGGCTGGGGGGGCCCCCTTCGAGGCCAAACCCCCTTATATAGGGCCTTACTGCGGCTGCTTGTGAAGTACTGCATCACAAGGGTTCCTGGGGCCCCTTAAAGAGAGAAAAAAGGGCCCGGGGGCCCCCCAGAGGTGCTGGGAGGGGCCCCTGGGGGCCCCCCGAAGACTGAGAGGGGCCCCTCGGGGCCCCCGGGGGCCCCCAAAAAGCGAAAAAAAGGGAGGGCCTTGGGGCCCCCCACTGCCCGTCTTCCCAGACGATCCTCATGCCTCATATTACCTCGAATTGGGGGCCCCAAGGGCAAGAGAGGGGTCTCTGGGGGCCCCGCTGCACTGTGGGGTACTTGGGGCCCCCCACTGCGGTGCTAGGGGCCCCCCAAGGGGCCCCCGCTGCGCTGCGGGGGGCCCCCAAAGGGCCCCCACCGGCGCTGCAGGGGCCCCAGGCCTCCCGGCACATATAACAACTTCACCAGGGGGCCCCTGGGATGGGGTTTTGGGGGCCCCAGGGGGGCCCCCACATCCCACAGTTGGAGGCCCCCGAGTGCGTTGGCTCCAGCTGAAGCCTCTTCGTGGTTTAGGGTTTAGGGTTTAGGGTTTAGAGAGGCTCTCGGAGCCCCTGAACCTGCAGCAGCAAATTCAGCATTGGCAGCTGATTTGATTGAGGGCCCTTTTGGGGGCCCCTTGGGGGCCCCTTAAGGGCCCTCGGAAGAATCTCGGGGGCCCCTTGGGGGACTTTCGGGGGCCCCTCTGAAGCTTCTTCGGGGCCCCTTGGGGGCCCCTTGGGGTCTGCACCTGAGGCTTTCAAATTCCTCTGAGGGGCCCCCACCTTTCGCCATTAGGGGCCCCCCTGGGGCCCCCTGGGGGCCCCTGGGGGCCCCTGGGGGCCCCTGGGGGCCCCTGGGGGCCCCCAAGGGAGGGTTTGGGGGCCCCTGCTGCCACATTGTTCTTTAGTTTATCCGCCACTGGATCCATCTTCACTAATGGTGGCAAGAGGGGCCCTGAGTAGAGGTCCCCTCCGGCGGCATCCTGCTGCCGTTGCTGCTGTTGCTGCTGCTGCTGCTGCTGTTGTTGCTGCTGCTGCTGTTGTTGCTGCTGCTGCTGCTGCGGGCGCCGTTGCGGGCGCCTCTGCAGGCTCTGCTGCGGACTCCGCTGCAGGCTCTGCTGCAGGCCCTGCTGCAGCAGCAGCTGCTGCTGCTGCGGGCTCTGCAGCAGCAGCAGCTGCTGCTGCTGCTGCCGGCTGCTGCGCTGCAGCAGCAAAGAGGCTCGGGAAAGCAGCAATAACGTGCCTCACCGTGGGCCTTATTGCAGGGTTTGGATGCAGCAGGGCCCCTATTAAAAGGGCCCAATCTTCTTCAAATCCCGCTTTTTTTAATTCCAAATAAGGAGAAGAATATGCATGCGCAAAAGCTGCATCTGTGCTAGAAAGCGGCAGCGCCAGGGGCCCCGGGGGCCCCCAGGGGGCCCCCCAGGGGGCCCCCCCGCTGCCTTCCTCCGCTGCAGCGCGGCCTGCGCCGCTGGGGGCCCCCCCCCCCGCCTCCGGCTCCCCCTCCGGGGGCCCCCCCTGGGGGCCCC
>NW_013651756.1:17276-17705 GCF_000499385.1 Eimeria necatrix | reverse complement strand
CCCCAAACCCTAAACCCCAAACCCTAAACCCTAAACCCTAAACCCTCGCCTGCGGCTTGCGCGATTTGCGCGAAGGCGAGGTTTCCGAAGAGGGGGTTTTCCAAACCCTCGAGGAAAAGCCGAAAGCCCGAGGCGAGGGCTGGGGTGTCTGTCCACTCCGTGAAAACATTCCCGGAATCCACATCTCCTATAAAGGCATAAATGCTGCTGCAGTCGGCCTGCAGCAGCAGCAGCTCGCGAGTGGTTAGGGTTTGCTGCTGCAGCAGCCAAAAGCGAAACTCCAGCAAAACCTCCGGAATGCTTCGCAAACCCTCGTTCACGTAAACCCCAAACCGCTCGCTCAAAAACCCTAAACCCTTGCCAAACACTCCCCCCAAACCACCGGAACCCAGCCGCCGCTCCTCCTCCAGCTGCACGCAGTACGGGAAC
>NW_013651756.1:0-15000 GCF_000499385.1 Eimeria necatrix | reverse complement strand
AGGACCCGCGGATTGCTGCTACTGGGAATGTCTTGCTGCTGCTGCTGCTGCTGCTGCTGCTGCTGCTGCTGCTGTCTTGCTGCTGCTGCTGCTGCTGTCTTGCTGCTGCTGCTGCTGCTGCTGCGGCGAGTGGGGCGCGGGCGCCGGCGTTGCTTCTGCTGTTGCTGCTGAGCTGTCTTCTGCGCTGCTGCTGTTCCTGCTGCTGCCGCTCTCCCTGCTGCTGCTGCTGCTGCTGCTGTTGCTGCTGCTGCTGCGGCTGCTTCTGCTGCTGCTGCAACTGCTGCTGCTGCCGCCGCTGCTGCTGCGAAGTGTGCGCTCACGACAAGAGCCTTCTGGCGGGCATTGTATAGGGGGGGCCTCCCGGGTCGTGGATGCAGCCGCCAAACCCTAAACCCTAAACCCTAAACCCTAAACCCTAAACCGTGCAGGGCGGGGTCTCTTGTGTGCGGAGGGCCTCTTGGGGCTGGCGTGGGGCGCAGAGCTGCTCAGAGTTTGCATGCAAAGATTAAAATGAAAAGAAGTTGGAGGGGGAGAGTTTGCATGCGGAAGTTGAGGTGTACGTACACCCGAAGGACCACTGGGCCGGGCACCAACGGCGCGCGCCGCTGCAGAGCCAGGCGGCGCGGCGGAGCTGCTGCGGCGGCCGCAGTTGAGTTTTAATTGAATTAAATGAGTTAAATTCGCCAAATTAAAGGAGAATTTGCGGGAAAAACGGAGAAAAAGGGGCCAAAATTGCGCAGAAACCCCCAGCGCCCGCAGGAGCCCGAACAGCGGCTGAAGGCGGATGGGAGCAGCAGCAGCTGCTGCGGCAGTCCTCACGAGGCCCGAGTCGAAAAAACTATTTCAAAATTATTAAAATGATTTGTTTTATTGTTAATATTCTGAAAAGCCGCTTTTGAAAAACCCTTTTTCAGTGTACATACACCTCCGCGCGGCGGATCGCCACGCGATGGTTCGCCGTGTGTTCCTCTCTTCTTCGCCTTTTTTAAACGCAGATCTTTGCTTTTTAAATTAGTTTTACAATTAATTTCAATTTATTCATCTTTTTAAACTCCTTTTTCCCTATATCTACGCAAGCAGGGGCCCGAACGCCGCAGATTCGAAACCCTAGCCCAAGCCCTAACAGAGCCTATATACCCCAAAACCTAAACCCTAAACCCTAAACCCTAAACCCTAAACCCTAAACCCTAAACCCTAGCAAGCTTGAGCCCTGCCAAAACCCTCAAACCTGCGCCACTTGTAATCAACAACAGTTTTTAAGTTTCATCCCCCCACTGCCACAGCCACCGGGTGTACGTACACCTCAGGTGTACGTACACCTGCCTGAGGTGTACATACACCTCAGGTGTACGTACACCTCACAACCCCCAAAGGCCCCTTTTAATTCCTTGAAGGGGACCCACAAGAGGAAGCCCCAAGATGAGGTTTAAACGAGGGTTTACAACATACGGGATAAGGTCTAACTCTAGGGTTTAGGGTTTAGGGTTTAGGGTTTAGGGGGAAGCAAAAAAGCCCCTCCCAAGACCCTAAACCTTAAACTATAAAAGGTCTGACTGAAGCTGAGATCCCAAAACCTAAACCGCAAAAGGTCTGACTGAAGCTGAGATCCTAAACCCTAAACCCTAAACCCTAAACCCTAAACCCTAGTCAGAAATCAGCGCCTAAAGCAAAAGACGGAAAAGAAACCCCAGAGGGAATAAAACAAGAGGCCACAGCGTGAGTTGTTGTCTTTCACCTCTGCCAGTCCTGCCCCACTCAAACCCTAAAACCCCTAAACCCTAAACCCTAAACCCTAAACCCTAAACCCTCAAATTCAGCTTCAAAAGCCAGTTAGTGAGTCAGCAGGCGGAACGAAGCCAACAAAAGAGGCAGATTCCGGCCTGCTGCTGCTCCATGACTAATGTTTAGGGTTTTGGGATTGGTGATTATTCAGCAGCACAGGGTTTAGGGTTTAGGGTTTAGGGTTTTCAAGGGTTTATTTCGCCGCTGGCCTTGCTGTCGACGTCGCCTACCCTGCAGGCAAGCACTTGGGAAATGAACCCCAGGCGCTTGCTGCTGCTGCTGCAGCTGCAGCTGCTGCTGCTGCTGCTGCTGCTGCAGCTGCTGCTGCAGCTGCAGCTGCTGCTGCTGCTGCTGCAGCTCCCTCCTTTTTCCGCGTTCTGGGGCTTTAGAACTCGCGCTGCTGCTGACCTCTTGGCGGCTCTTCTTGAGAGAAAGAAGGAATGAAATGAAATAAAAGAAAGAAAGAATGAAATGGAAATAAATAATTTGCAGATTTGAAGTTGTGAAAACATTTATGAAAAGAAGGAAAGGGAAACAGCACTTTCCAGCTGTACATACACCTAGAAGGCCGCACGCGCCGCAGCTCTTCACAGCTCCAATTACAAAAATAATAATAATAAACAAATAAATAAATAAATAAATAAATAAATAATTAAATAAATAAATTAATTAATTAATTAATTCTACAACACAATTACATTTAATGCAATGCATTTACATATTTGTGCACTTTCAGATATTAGAAAAGTCCCGGGAAATACTTTTATACTTCCTTGCAGCAGCAGCAAAGGAGCAGCAGCCGCAGCAGCAGGAGATTGGAGAACTTCATGGAAGTTAAATATACATTTTGAGTATATTAATTTACTTTTTGCAACTGATGGAGTTTATTTGCATTATTCTGGAATTTTTATCTTTTATTTGCGCCCAGAAGTGCATGCGCACGGTCTGTTTAGGGTTTAGGGTTTAGGGTTTAGGGTTTAGGGTTTAGGGTTTGGGGCCTGCAGTGGCCTTGAGAGAGCCGCGGTGTCTGCACAGACACCCCAGCTGCCGCAGGGCCCCACGAACCCGAAGGGTTTAGGGTTTAGGGTTTAGGGTTTAGGGTTTAGGGTTTAGGAGAAGAGTTTGAAGCCGAGTAAATGAACAAATAAAAGAATAAAGTTAAAAAAGTTCAGAAAAATAAGACAGAAGAAATGCAGAAATAATAAATGCAGAAAAGAAAAAGAGGAAATTCAAATAGAAGAGTGCATGCAGAAAAGTGCAGAAAGAGTTTGGAGGACTTTTTGAATGATTTAAACCATTTAAACCATTTAAACATTTAAACATTTAAATATTTAAATGTTTAAATGTTTAAATGATTTAAATCATTTAAATGGTTTGAATCATTTAAGTATTTAAGCATTTGTATCATTTAAATATTTAAATGCTTAAATGATATAAATCATTTAAACCATTTAAATATTTAAACATTTGTATCATTTAAATATTTAAATGTTTAAATGATATAAATGATTTAAATCATTTAAATCATTTAAATCATTTAAATATTCAAACATTTGTATCATTTAAATATTTAAATGTTTAAATGTTTAAATGATATAAATCACTTAATCATTTAAATCATTTAAATATTCAAACACTTGTATCATTTAAATGTTTAAATGTTTAAACGACTTAATGATTTAATCATTTAAACCATTTAAATCATTTAAAGCATTTAAAGATTTGAATAATTCTAATAATTCATTTATTTAAATATTTAATTTGGCTTTTCAGAAACTTTCCAAAAAGACCCTCCGAGCTGCTGCTGCAGCAGCAGCAGCAGCAGCAGCAGCGCGGACAAACAAAGAAGTCTAAAGATGAATTCAAAAAATATAAATTTGATTTTAATTCTTTTCCACTTTCTATACACGCCTGCCGCCTTGCGTACACCCCGCGCGGTGTACGTACACCCCACGCGGTGTACGTACACCCCAAACGTGCACATGCAAACAGCGCATGCAGCGAAGCTTTTCGAGAATTATAAATGCACATTTCACATTAGATACATCATTTTGAAGCCCGGAACAAATACTTCATCATTTCTGCTCCACAAAGCCCCGAAAACGGAGGCCAAACGCCTCAAAGACATAAAACCAGCAGCCGAAGGACTTCACAAATACACAAATCCCCAGGGGCCCTTTTAGCCCCTGCATGCGCCTTCGCTGCCTAACAAACCCTCACTACCGCTCGCCCTCGCAACACACAGCCGCCCCAGGGGCCCCCACGGGCCCCCAGGGGCCCCCAGGGGCCCCCAGGGGCCCCCAGGGGCCCCCAGGGGCCCCCACAAAGGGCCCCACAGGGGCCCCTCTGGGGCCCCCAGGGGGCCCCACAAGGGCCTCACGGGGGCCCCACACGGGCCCCGCCCTGCTGCCTTCCTGCGGCTTCCTTGCGGTTCTCCTGTGGGGCCCCACAGAGCCCCTCCTGGGCCTCTGTGGGGCCCCTTCAAGCCCCTGGGGGCCCCCCAGGGGCCCCTGAGGGGCCCCTGGGGGCCCCACAGGGACCTCTGTGGGGCCCCTGAGGGGCCCCTCTTCTAAGGACCCCCGCGGGGTCCCCATGAATTGGCTGGGGGGCCCCTTGTGGGGCCCCCGGGTGTCCCTTCGGGGCCTCTGTGGGGCCCCAGTAAGGTCTTTGTGGTTGGTTCTTTGGGGGCCCTTGCGGGGCCCTTTTAAGACTCTGTGGGGCCCCACAGGGGCCCCCCCGGGGCCCCTGTGGGCTGCTGAGGGGCCCCCTCAGGGGCCCCCTCAGGGGGCCCCCAATCACTCCATGTCCTCATCTCTGGGAGTCCCTGAGGGCCCCCTGGAGTTCCCCTGGGGCCTGGGGCTTGTGAGGTCCTGGGGGCCCCCCTCGTCCATGGGGGCCCCCTGGGGGCCCTCCCCCGGGTCCTGGGGGGCCCCCCCTTGCCCGGGGGGCCCCTCTGCAGCCCCCACCCAATGCAGTGAACCCCTGGCTTGATAAGGAGACCAATGGCGCAAAGACCTCCGCAGCAAAGAGCTGCGGATTGTGGGGCGGCTTGCTGCGCCTCTGCTGCTGCTGCTGCTGCTGCTGCTGCTGCTCGACACCCTCACCAGTGCCCTGCTGCCCTCCTCCCGCCCGGGGGCCCCCTGGGGCCCCTCAGGGCTGCGGAGGCCCTCGGGGCCCTGGGGCCCCGGGGGCCCCTGGGGCCCCGGGGGCCCCGGGGGCCCCGGGGGCCCCGGGGGCCCCGGGGGCCCCTGGGGAGTATGAAGGCTCTGGGGGCGAACAATCCCCTGGGGGACCTGGGGCCCCTGGGGCCCCTGGGGCCCCCCAAGACCCTGGGGCCCCGGGGGCCCCTGGGGCCCCCCAAGACCCTGGGGTTGCTGCGGCGTTTGGGGCCTCACGAGGCCTACGGGGCTCACCGGGGGCCCCTGGGGCCCCTGGGGGCCCCTAAGGATCTGGGGGATCTGGGACTCCATATTAACATGGGGGCCCTGGGGGCCCCGGAGGACCAGGGGCCCCTGCGATCTAAGAAGTTCCTGCAGGAGTTGGGAGCCCTGGGGCCCCTGGGGCCTCTGGGGCCCCTGGGGCCCCTGGGGGCCCTGGGGGCCCTGGGGGGCCCCCCAAGGTAAGGACTGCGGGGGCTGGAGGGGGGCCCCCTGGGGGCCCCTGGTCTGGTCCCTCCAGAGGGCCCTAAGGCCTGTATTGCGTTCAGTGGTGGGAGCAGACTGGGGAGAGGCAAACAGGACTGCTGCTGCTGCTGCTGCTGCTGCTGCTGCTGCTGCTGTTGCTCTTGCTGCAGCAGCGGAAGACGGCGCGGCTGCTGCGCCGTCTTGCTTGGCTGCTGCTGCTGCTGCTGCTGCTGCTGCTGCTGAAGGGATGATTGCGGCTGCGGGTCCGGCAGGTGGGTGTGCTGCAGCGGGGCCTGCTGCTGCTGCTGCTGCTGCGGCGGCTGCTGCGGGCGCCGCTGCTGCTGCTGCCGCTGCTGCTGCTGCTGCTGCTGACGACGACGCAGCGGGGCGCTGCTGCTCCCTGCTGCTGCTGCTGCTGCTGCTGCTGCTGGAAGAACGCGTGGGGACCCGACCTCCGAGCCAGTTGCTGAGCCACCACTGGTGGCTGAGCATCATCTCTCTTTCGCGCTGCTGCTGCTGCTGCTGCTGCAGCTGCTCCAGCTGCCGCTGCAGCAGCAGCAGCTGCCGCTGCTGCCTCTCCCGCAGCCGCTGCTGCCGCGCCTGCTTCTCCCGCTCCCGCTGCCGCTCCCGCTGCAGCAGCCGCTGCCGCAGCCGCCACTTGTGCTGCTGCACCTGTTGCTGCTGCAGGTGCTGCTGCATCCAGAAGCCCCGCAGGTCCACGGGCCCTTCTGCTGCTGCTGCTGCTGCTGCTGCTGCTGCTGCTGCTGACTCTGCGTCGGACACCTGCAGCTCCCTCTCCGACTCCTCAGCAGAAGAAGACTCCGGAGTGGTCGTTTGTGGGTAAATGACTGTGACGGAGGGCCACGCGTCTGTGCTGCTGCTGCTGCTGCTGCTGCTGCTGCTGCTGCTGCTGCGCGACCGCAGCAGCGGGCCCTCCAGCTCCACGGCCCCGCCGATATCCGGAGTCTTCGGAACTTCCCGATCCCCGCTGGGATCGCTGGGATCGACCCCACCGATCCCACCGATCCCGCCGATCCCGCCGATCCCCAGATAGTCTGGAGAGCTCGGGGCAGTTCTTAAGTCTGGAGTTCTGGGAACTTCCAAACCCCGGGGGGCCCCCGAGGGTCCGGGGGCCCCCGGGGCCCCTGCGGGGGCCCCCGGGGCCCCTGCGGGGGCCCCCGGGGCCCCCGCGGGGGCCCCTGCTGCACCCAGCGCTGGCGAGGGCCCCGCAGTCCGCAGAGGCCCCGGGGCCCCGAAAGAGGCCCCTGCGAGGGGGCCCCCCGGGGGGGGCCCCCCCCGGGGGGGGCCCCCCATGGGTACTGGAGACGGGGCGATCCCAAAGATCCCGCCCCCAGACTGAGTGGGTTCAGAAGACCTCAGGGCCCCGGGGGCCCCCAGGGGCCCCTGGGGGCCCCGGGCCCCCAGGTACCCTGAAGGGGTGGTAGTTCTAAGAAGCCCCGAGGCCCGGGGGGGCCCCCCAGCGCTGGCTGCTGCTGCAGCGCCCTCGGGGGCCCCCACTTGCCAGAAGGTCTGCGGGAAGGCAGGGGCCCCCCCGGGGGCCCCCATGGGGGCCCCCATAGGGGCCACCAGAGGGGCCCCCAAGGCTATCCCCGGAGGAGGCCAGGAGGGGCCCTCCGAGGGGCCCCAAGAGAGGGGGCCCCTGGAGGAAGAGGCCCAAGAAGGGCCCGGCGTGGGGCCCCCCGTGGGGCCCCTGGAGGGCCCCCAAGAGCTGCGGCTGAGGTCAAGGGGCCCCGGGTCCGCAGCAGGAGGGCGCACGGGTACTGGCCTGACCAAGAGGGGCCTCTCAGAGTGGCTGGAGGGGCCCCCCAGCTGCTGCTGCTGCTGCTGCTGCTGCTGCGACCTCGCAGCTGCAGCAAGGGGCCCCCAGGGCCCCCGCAGGTGGGCTTCTGCAGGAAAAGCTGGGTCCATGGGGCCCCAGGGGCCCACCACAACGGGGAAGCTTTCGGGGACCAAGAAGACGCGCGTGCGGGGGTCTTCGGAGCCCTGGGAGAGGGCTTGGAGCAGCAGCTGCTGCTGCTGCTGCTGCTGCTGCTGCTGCTGCTGCTGCTGCTGCTGCTGCGTCATGCTGAGGTCCAGTGGCTCTTCTTGGGTTCCGGCGCCCATTTCGGAAACATAATACAAAAAGGGAACTGACCCGTAAACAGGCCCCGCTGGAAAGCCCAAGTTGGAGGCCTGGGGGCCCTCTTCAGGGGCCCCGGGGAAGCGGGGAACCCCGACGTGGCTGGGCCCCGGCTCGCAAGGGGGGCCCCCCTGGGGGCCCCCCTGGGGGCCCCCCTCGTCGTCGGAAAGCTCGGAAAGCCTGCGGGGGCCCCCGGAGAGGCGCTGGCCGCTGCTGCGGAGGCGGGCGGCGCAGGCGAGGACCAGCGCGACTGCAGCGAGAGCAGCAAGTTGAACGGCGAGCAGCGCGAGCGCCCCGCGGCGCCTCCGAGGCGATCTCGAGGCTTTCGCAGCAGCAAATTGCAAAAAGTCTTTGTTGCGGGGAAAAAGAACGGCGTCGGGGGGCGTTTCCGCGGCGCTTTCCGAGGCGGCGCCCGCAGCAGCCACTTGCTGCTGCGCTGCAGCGGACTCCGCGGCGGCCGCGCTGCTGCTGCTGCGCGCAGAAACGGCCATTGTTGGCTTCAATAAAGCTTTCTAAAGCCAGTGCGAGCCTCCAAGAGCTCGACGCCGCAGCCTGCGACGCAGAGGGCCGGCGACGCTCCGCTGCGGTGCGGCTGCGCCGGGAACTTGAACGCCGGGGAATCCGCGGAGTCCACGCGCCGCTTTGGAGGTTTCCGCCGCTCTTCAGCTGCTTTGCACTGAGAGCTTCCTGAGAACATGAAAATGCGCGCTGGAAAGCGCGAGATCGGAGCCGAAGAGAGGCTCCTGCGCGAGAGCCTGGGACCGCCTCAGCAGCGCCACAAAGCCGCGGAATGCCGAGGAAACGAGAAACGAGGCATATCTCCTAAATCATTTGGACTTGAAAGCAAAAATAAAAGCCAGAAAGTCGCCTAGAGCCCGCAGAAGGAGGGCGGAATCACTCAGAGGGAATCTGAATCGATGGCAATTCTTCCCACTGTCACCGAACGGGCGCTCCACAGAGCCGCCGTTTCCGGTTCTAATCCTCGGAGTTCGAATTTAATTTCGTTTCCGACGCAAGTTGAAGGGAAAAGCTTTCTTTGTTGAGATTCTAATGAGACTGGGTCGCCGCGAAGAACTCCTCCGCTGCTCGCCAGCCTCACATGCATCGACTGGTTGGTTCCTGTGGGTTCTTCTCGATCAGAGGCTCCCGAACACTGAAGGGAAACGCTTTATTCTTTGTTTGCGAAAAACTTTTCGCTTTCCAGTTTAATTCATTATTCAAAAAAAGCAAAACCCCAGCTTTCGCGGCGGCCGGGCAGTTCAGATCAGCCGCTCGGGCGCAGCAGCCTGCAGTGCCGTTCCCAGATGCACTTTGCACGAAAGCGGCTGTCTGTGCACTTTGTTCGAATTTAATTCGCATTTCCGGACAATTAAAACAAATTAATAAATTAAAAAGAGAAAAAGGGGAAAAAAATTACCAAGAGCTTCCCGCGCCGAGCCGATCTGCACGAACTCTGTGCCCACCCTTGCCCGATGTGGTGTGGAATCTGCCAACGCGCCGCTGGCCCGCCTCCAGCCGAAAACTAATTCAATAAATTAAAAGTTAATTTAATTTGTCTTTTTAAATGCAACAAAAGCAGCTCCTGAGGGCTGAGACGCCAAGATTCCGCACTGCGGGCCGCCAGCGGCGGTGTCTGCGAATTCAATGAACTAAAGTTTCGCCAAGTTCCACCTTCTTTAGGGTTTAGGGTTTATTAAAAAGTACTTTTGAACATAAAAAACACAGAAAAGGTAGACTTCAGCCACCTGCATAGGCTAGCACCTTTCTGGGGAGCTTTTTTGCTGGAGGGGAGCCACGGGCGTCAACAGAAACATTCAAATATTTCTTCAAACTTCAACAAATTACTTTTAATTAAATCAAAACAATTCGTCTTTAGAAGTGCTCTGCAAACACAGATAGAGATAAATAACCATTAATGAGCGCCTCTTATCAATGCCACCTCCCCATAGATACACCTAGCCTACCACTAGCCACAGCTAGCCACAGCTAGCCACAGCTAGCCACAGCTAGCCACAGCTAGCCACAGAAATACAAACTGGAATGGTATTAAAGGAAGTTCCTACCCATGATTAAAAATATGCTCATTATGGCCACAAATAGGCAGCAGCGGCGGGCCGCAGTAAGCTCCAGCTAACAACATATGCCACAGATGGCAGCAGCTAGCTTCAGCTAGCAGCAGATAGCTTCAACTAAAACAGCTAGCTGCAGCTAGCTAGCTGCAGCAAGCTAGCCGCAGCTACCAGAAGAAGCTGCAGCGAGCTTTAAGTTTTGGATCTCTTGTACACTAAAAGCAGGCCAGAGGCGGCTCCAAACGAATGCAGCACAATGGCCTTTTTTGACTAATTAGTATTTTTGAATTAAAAGATGAAAAGCTGAATTTTCTTATTGAAAGATTCTGAACAATAAAGCAATCCAAAAGGAGCCTACACGAACCATCAAAACTACACACCATTAACCAAAGGCCTTGAAATGAGAGAAAAGAAAACACAGAGGCGGCAGAAACTTGCAAAAAAGATAAATATATAAATAAAAGATTTAAAATTTGAAACTTGCAAAGGAAAAGAATTCGAATTTCTCTAATGAGACGCTCGCGAGCTGCCTGCGCCCCAAAGTAAAGAAATCTCTTGTGGGCTCAGCCACTGAATTCCAAAAGTTGTTTTTAGGAATTCAAGAAACTCTTTTTTGTTCTTGTCCTTTAAAAAGTTAAAAGGAGTGAACTTGTTTAATAAAAAACTGAGTGAAAAAGATTAAACTTGTTCATTAAAAGGCGGAAACTCCTTCTCAGCTTCTAGAAAGTGAAAAGAATAAATTACTTATTTCTTTTCATCCTCGCACCTGCGAAGAACCCATGAGCCTTCCCCAGCAGCACAGAGCTCTGGAAACAAGAAAGAGTTTGAAATTAAAGAATTAAAAAATACCATTTCTCGCAATAAAAGTTTAAAAACTTTTTCCCCTCAGCTTCCTGCAACTCTGCAGGGCTTTTGCCAATAGTTACGCACCTGTAGGACTTTGCCAAAAGTTGAAAAGTTTTGGACTTGAGGAGTGGCCCCTTGTTGTTTAAGGCTTTCAGAGAAAGCTAAGACTCATAAATTTAAAAAAAATGCAAAAAAATTTATTGAAAGTTTCTGCAAAGAACTTGGCCGCCAGCTGCAGAAGGCTTCGGCAAGGGGGAATTCAGCTCGAGTTCGAGGTATTTCCATCTAATTCAACTTCATGTATTTGTTTTAATTTGTTTCTTTTTGTTTTGTTTGCTCTTGCTTTAGTTCACTTGCACTTTTTTTCTTTTATTTCCTCTATTTCAGCCCGCTGTGAATCACCTTGTTCCATCTTTTCTATTCCCTTCTTATTCACATTCTTTTTTTCACTTTATTTTACTCCATTTCCTTTCATTTATTTTCAATCTTATTGCAGACTTGTTCAAAAACGGGTTGGCCACAAGATCTTCAACCAGATTCTAGTGGAGCTGCAGAAAACCCGTTTTAGTCTTTCTCAGCTTTTTTTTTAAAATTAAAAGCTGGAGAGCTTTTAATTTTAAAAATTAATTTAAAAAGGATTCTGAGAGGCTGCGGTGAGGCCAGCCTTTTTCACTCTTTCAGCCAAACTCTCCCACGGAGGGGAAAATGGACTTGTCCATATTTGCAATTTTCCAAAAAAGAAATTAAAGACTTTCAGCAGCCCACTGCGAAAACTGTGGCCCGTAGAAGCAGCTGGGCTCCATCTTTTTGAATAAATTAATTTTTATTATTTTTACTTTTTGTTTTTTCCATTCAATTTATTCATTTGGAGCCCCAGAACTCAGAGGCAAAAGACTGGGGAGCTCTGGGGCTCCCTTTATTTGAACTTTCTGTCCCTGAAGAAAAAAGATAAAACCCAATTCTAATAAAGTTTAAAAACTTTCAACTCCAGAATGAAATGAACAAAAGCATTTTTGTTCCTTTTTCAAGAAATCTCCAACTTTCTGCAAGTGGCCTTCACCTGCACCGCAAGAAGGACTGGCTTTTGTCCCAGGGGGCCCCCTGGGGGCCCCCTGGGGGCCCTTTTCCACATTTTTGGGAATTTTGCAAAACAAATAAATAAATTATTTTCTGATGTTTGGAGAGAAGACCAGCTTCGAGGGAAAAGCAAAGAGACGCGGAACGAGGGCCTTTGCGGAGAATGATGGAGTGCAGCCCTGCGCAGCAAAATCAAAACTCCAAACTTATTGGGACTTTAAAAGGGAGAAAAAGAAGAAAAAACTTTTTTTTTGTTTTCTCCCTTCAGCAAACTTCACCTCAATCTCAAAACAAAAGCGAAAAACAGTTTCGCCTCCAACTTCGCCTTGAGGCAGCACAGCCCCAGTTGCTTTCTTGCGCTCGCCTGAGCGCACAGGTTGTGGGAACAAACCCTAAACCCTAAACCCTAAACCCTAAACCCTAAACTCTAAACCCTAAACGCTGAACCCTAGAGCCTTTAGGCTTTTGCAGCTGCTGTACGGACCCTTCTCAATATGTCAAATTCCTGCTAATTCCCATGGTGCTTGTTCTTGTGTTGGCCTTCATTTATATTCTAGAGTTGAGGGTTTAGGGTTTATCATTTAGGGTTTAGGGTTTACAACTAACTCCAGCACTCCTAAGAGTCTGCTAATAGAAGTCTTACCCACGGGAGGGCCAGCACCTGCACAAGACTCTAACAAACTGGCTGTAGGCTTTCGAAGCCCCCAGGGGGCAATTACATATACAAATATATATATTATAGATTTGCAGATATTTAATGAATAATATATATTTATTAATACAATTAAAAGGAAATGTAAAAACAAATAGACAAATTAATGCATTTTATCTTGCTGGCGCTGCAGAGGCTCTGGACTTGAGACAGCTCCCAGGTCTTTCTTTAAACAAGACTGCTAGCTATGGCTAGCTGCTGCTGGCTGTGGCTAGCTGCTGTTGGCTGCAGCTAGCTGCTGCTAGCTGTGGCTAGCTGCTGTCAGCTGAGGCTAACTGCTGTTAGCTGTGACTATCTGTGACTATCTGTGGGTAGCTTCGGCTAGTTACGGCTAGCCGTGGCTAGCTGCGGCTAGCCGTGGCTAGCTGTGGCTAGCCACTGTGGGCTGTCCTCCAGCTACCTGTTGAGTTCTGAGTCTGTTCTTTGAAGTCATCTTTAAAAGAAAAAGTGCTTTTGTTCCCTTTGGCTGGATGGAGCTCTTAGAGGCGGAGTTATTATTTATTTTGTCTTTTAGAAATTGCATTTTAGTTTTGCTGAAAAAGAAAGAAACGAAGATGACGTTTGGAGTGTATGTACACCGAGCGCGGGTCAACCATAGAACGCCGCTCAGTTGCAGAAGCTTTTAAAACGAAGTTCTTCTGAGGGCTAAAAGAAGTAAATAAAACGAAAATATAAATAAATAAAAGAAAAGAACTTTATTTTGTTTCAATGCATGGCTGGGGCTCGAGAAAACGGGAAGTTTCCAAAGGCGGAAAACAACAAGACATGAGGAAGAGTTGGCTGACGGCTTGTTGGCGCCTCTGTCCGTCGCTTTTAAACAAATAGAATGGCGAATAACAAAATAAAAATATAAAAATTAAGATTTAATTCAAGTTCCAACAAGTCCATTCAATTTGAACGGAAAGAAACTGATGAATCCGCCTTCAGCTTTCTGGGCGTGGTCTGTCGTGAGGTGTCTATACACCCCAGCGCGCGAGTGCAAAAACGTGAATTTTAGAGCTCTCAGCGCGAATTATAATAATTCTAAGATTATATTTTCATTTATTTCATAATTTTCAGCTCATTAGCTGCCTTTGGAGCCTCCGCGGCCCCCAGAAAGCAGGCGGCTTCGCCCGCCGACCCAGCGCATGCTCTCGCGCCGAATAGAGGGAAAGCTGCAGTTTCTTTCTCCCCCCAGCGCCTCCGAAGTCTTTTTTCCACATTTTATTCTTAAATATAATAAATTCCTCTTTATAGGGACTCATTATAGGCGGCTGAGACGCGGAGGTTAGCCTGGGGTGTCCAGACACAGAGCTGCCTGCAACCTGCGGTGTACATACACCTCAAATTCCCCCCAATGAACCCCCATCTGCCCGCGGAGGCCGCGAGCGCGTAGTGGGGGTTTCCAAGCGGACCGGGGCCCCAAACCCCAGCCCGCAAACCCTAAACCCTAAACCCTAAACCCTAACCCCGAGGCGCTGCGGCTCGCAGCTCCAGCCTCCGCCTGAGGGCCCCAGGGGCCCCCAAGCTGCGCCGCTTGTTCTGCTTCAGGGGCGGTGAGCTGGGGGCCCCCGGGGGCCCCCTTCGTTTGTGGCAGCAGCTCCAGAACTCTTGAAGTTTCTTCAAAAGTTCATTAAAAAGTTCATTAAAAAGTTCCTTTTTGGAGTTAAAAATGGAGTCTTATACTTCCTCGAGCGGGGGCCCTCTGGGGCCCGGCTTGGGGGCCCTCCACTCGAGCCACAGCAGCGCCAGCAGCCACGGGGGGGCCCCCGGGGGGGGCCCCCCGGAGAGGGGCCCCCCTGGGGGCCCCCTGAGCTACGGGGTACCCTCGTACCCTGCGGGGGGCCCCCCGAGGGGCCCCCCGCTGCACCTCTACAACGGAGATGCAGCAGAGGCCTCGGGGGACTCTTCTTTGGGCCTCAAGGAGGCCCCTGGGAGACAGTCGGATTTATCTAATTTCCTTTCGAGGGGTACTGGGGGCCCCCCGGGCTTGGGGGGCCCCCCCGGGGGGGGGGGGCCCCCCGGGTTTGGGGGCCCCCCGGGTTTGGGGGGCCCCCTGTTTGGGTCCAGTTCGAAGTTGGCTGCAGGTGGGTGTTTGGGGTTTTATTTGTTGGATTTTGGATGTTTTTTTTGCTGCTTTGGGGGCAACAAACCCTCAAATGGAGTAAATGGAACAATAAATGATTTAAATTGAATTAAATTGCGTTAAATGGTTTAATTGGAGTTAAAAGAAAATGCAAAAAGAGCTTTTTCGCCGTGCTGCTGCGCGGCCAGCTGGGGTGTATCTGCAGCTCGCGGGCCGCCGCTGCCGCCCCCGGCGGCGAAAAGGGGCTCAAAAAGCGTCAAAAGAGAAAAATAAAAACAAAAAAAGAAATAATTAAATAAATAAAGAATAAAAATGAATTAAAAGCGCCGAAAACGCGCAAAAAATGGCCGAACGGCGCCGCCTGTGGGTGTGCGCAGCCGCGCCGCTGCCGGTGTCGCTGCCCCCCGCCGCGCGCGGTGTACGTACACCCGAAGCTGCATGTACACCTGAATCTGCAGAAGAAAACTCTTTTTGTTCTCTCGAAGACTTCGAAGGAATGGTCGGCGATTTGCGAAGAACTTTCATTTCCTGGCTGAGACACACGGAGGCCGAGCTCAAGCGCGAAAGAAACGTACAAACAGGGCTTAGGGTTTAGGGTTTAGGGTTTAGGGTTTAGGGTTTGGGGTGCGGGGTGCGGGGTTTAGGGGTTGGGGGCGGGGGGGTGAGGGCTGGGGTTTGGGTTGGGG
>NW_013651755.1:11066-17303 GCF_000499385.1 Eimeria necatrix | reverse complement strand
GCCTGGCCTCCCCGCTGCGGGCTGTGAACTTCCCGACTCCGTGCTGCTTCCCGCCCCTCCACCTCCCCTCGAAAGTCCTTCCATCTGTCCAAAAAAAGGTCCCAAATCCTTCTTTTTTGTCATTAAAATACTCCCCAACATACCTTCTCCCATCCGGCCAAGTAAAAGCCCCAAAGCCTTGCATGCGGTTGGCCCGCCACTGCCCCCTGTAACTCCGCCCATCAGCCCACACATATCGGCCTTGGCCTTCTATGGCATTTCCCTTGAAGTCTCCGCAATATCTGGAGCCTTCTGGCCAAGTGAAAGTCCCTTTTCCCTCCTTCTTGCCCTCCTTGTAAGTCCCCTCGAAGTGCGACCCGTCCGCCCATCGCTCGCGAGCGACGCCGTGCTTCTTGTCCGCCTTCCACCCCCCCCTGTACTCGCTCCCGTCCGAGTGTCTGTACACTCCAAACCCCTCAGCTTTGTCTCCGCGCCACTCCCCGTCGTAGAAGTCCCCGTCGGCATGTGTAAAGACACCGTGGCCTTCGGCGCAGCCGAAGGCCCACTCGCCCACGTAGCGGGCCCCGTCGGGCCACTCTTGCACGCCGTAGCCGTGCTTGAGGCTGCCGAGCCACTGGCCCGCGTAAGTCACTCCATTTGCTAATGTTATTGCGGGGCGCGCCACCAGCTGCTGCTGCTGCTGCTGCTGCTGCGCTGCTGCTGCTGCGGAGGATTCGGATGGGCCAAGAACCAGCTCCTCATGAGCCAAACTCGCTGCTGCAGCGCCTGCTGCAGCCGAGGGAGCGGGGGAGCCGTTGCTGCTGCTGCCGCGGGAGGCTCCTGCTGCTGCTGCTGCTGCTGCTGCTGCTGCTGCTGCTGCTGGGGAGGAGGCGGGGATGGGCTCTGCTGCTGCTGCTGCGGAAGAGGAGGGGGCGGGAGAGGCCTCCTCCTCCTTGAGGGAAGCAGCAGCTGCTGCTGCTGCTGCTGCTGCTGCAGGAGGAGGCTCCTCCGGGCGCTTCGCCCGGGACTTGCTCTTGCACGCACCCATCCTCAAGCCTCCCCGCCCCTGCTGCTGCTGCTGCTGCTGCTGCTGCTGCTGCTGCTGCTATTGTTGCTGCTGCTGCTATTGTTTTCTATTGAGTTCTATTGTGTGTGGCGAGTGCCCATGGGAAGGGTCCCACCCAACAAGGCAGCAACTGCTCTCCCCGTCTCTCCTCCCCCTCCTGCTGCTGCTGCTGCTGCTGCTGCTGCTGCTGCTGCTGTTGTTGTCTGTGCGCCGCACGCTGCAGCAGCTGCAGCAGCAGCAGCAGCTAGCGACCGCAACACAGCAGGCTGGCTGGCGACAAACCAACCAATTCAATGCCACACTGTTTGCTGCTGCTGCTGCTGTGCTGCTGCTGCTGCTGCTGCTGCTGCTGATGCTGCTGGTCTGCTGCTGCCGCTGCCAAGGCGGCCTAGAGCAGACAGCCGAATAACCTGCCGGACCCTGCGGCTGCTGCGGCGGCTGCTGCTGCTGCTGCTGCTGCGGCTCCAGCTGCTGCTGCTGCGGCGGCGGCGGCCGCGGAGGCGGCGGCAGCTGCTGCGGCTGCGCACGCGATCGAACGCCCCCAGCAACTCCCCAACTGCTGCTGCTGCTGCTGCTGCTGCTGCAGACCCTGCTGCTGCTGCAACCAACCAATTAGTCCCAAAAGGCCCCTCTTTTTTAAATCCTATTCAAAAATAAAACACAAAAACTCCAAACGCAACGTCTGCTGCTGCTGCCCCCGACGCACCGCCGCTGCGCCGCCGCTGCAGCAGCCGCTGCTGCAGTCTTAGTGCGCTGCTGCTGCTGCTGCAGCAGACCAAACTCCCCCAACTTCTCCACTCCCTACTCCCAAGGGACACCAATTCTTCCTTTTTAAACTTTCAAACCTCCCATTAATTTGTTTTGCAGCTGCGCAGCAGCCGCCGACCCAAACGCAGCAGCAGCAACCCTCGCAGAAGCACCCGAAGCAGCAGCAGCTGCTGCTGCAGCAGCAGCAGCAGCAGCAGCAGCCCTGCGCCACCCACCGCCCGTCGACCCTCCTCTCCCAGCTCCAGCAGCAGCAGATCAACTCCCTTCATAAACCCTCAACTCCTTCCCTTTTTTGCTTCTCTTTGACTCGCAGCAGCTTTTCCAGCGTCCCCCAAACCGCGCTTCTCCCCGGCTGCTGCTGCTGCTGCTCCTGCTGCTGCTGCTGCTCCTGCTGCTGCTGCTGCAGCGAGTGCTCCCGCTCCCGCAGAAGGACAAAAGGAACTCAAAACCCCCGCGCTGCTGCTTGCTGCGCTCAACTGCAGAAACCGCCCTCACCCTAACCACTGGCTCCAAACCCTGCAGCTGCTGCTGCTGCTGCAGCTGCTGCTGCTGCTGCAGCAGCTGCAGCAGCTGCAGCAGCTCTGCATCGAGCCACGTAAGACACAGACAGCCTTCCATCGGCTCCCTTTGCTGCAGAAACTGCAGCAGCACCAGCTGCCCAGCTGCAGCTCCTACAGCGCAGCTGCTGCAAAAGAAGCAGCAGCAGCAGCAGCAGCAGCAGCAGCAGCAGCAGCAGGTGCTTCGGAGCCGTGGCCGGGGACTTGAAGTCTCGCGGCAGTAGCTTCGCCGGGCAATATGGTCTGCTGCTGGCTGACCGGGCCCTTGCTGCTGCTGCTGCTGCTGCTGCAGCAAGCAGCAGCAGTGCCCTCGTCGGGCCCAGTGCCCGTGGCGCGGGTGGACGGCCTGCAGCAGCAGCAGCAGCAGCAGCTGCAGCAGCTGCAGCAGCTGCAGCAGCAGCAGCGCCGGGGGGCCTCCCCCGCTGCAGCCCAGGCTGGGGCCCGGCGGCGGGGGCCCCCCGGGTCCCCGCGGGGGGCCCCCTTCAAGGGGGGCCCCCCCTTCAAGGGGGGGCCCCCCACCCGCGGGGGGGCCCCCCGGGGGGGCCCCCCAGCCGAACTCGAGGGCCCCGGACCCGAGGGCCTCGTGGCCCGCATTATGGCCCAAGTGCCGCTGCTGTGGGCCTCGCAGTGGAGGCCTTTGCTGCTGGCAGCAGCAGAGCAGCCGCGAGCAGCAAGAGCAGCAGCACACCGCGAGTTTGCTGCTGCAGTTGAGAGCTACTGCAGGCAGCAGCTGGAAGCAGCAGGCCTTGCGGAGCATGCAGCAGCAGAAGAGGCCCTTGCTGCTGCTGCCAGGGTCCTCAGCGACGGGGCCCTCATCATGCTGTCCCTGGGGGGCCCCCTCAGCAGCAGCAGCAGCAGCAGCAGCAGCAGCAGCAGCAGCAGCAGCAGCGGGGACTTGCTGCAGAAGGAGGCGCCCGCGCCGCAGCCCACGATGTACGACGACCCTGTGGGGCCTGCTGCTGCTGCTGCTGCAGCAGAAGACAGGGAGAGGCAGCAGCAGCAGCGCATGCAGCAGCTGCTGCTGCCGCCGCTGGGCCTCTGGGGAGCAGCAGATGCTGCCAGGTGGCGCCAAGACTTTGCCCTGCGGCAGATGCTGCAGCAGCAGCAGCAGCAGCAGCAGCTGGGGTGGGCGAACTCCCCGTAGAAGAGGGAAGTACGAAGGTAGAACAGCAGCAGCAGCAGCAGCAGCAGCAAGAGCTGCTGCTGCTGCAGGTGCTGCTGCTGCAGCGTCACAGCCAATGCGCAGCGACAGAGGCACCCACGCCGGCTTTCCTGTGTGCGTCCCTGGCTGCTGCAGCAGCAGCAGTGCTGCTGCTGCAGCTGCTGCAGCAGCAGCAGCAGTGCTGCTGCTGCTGCTTTGCCGGGGCCAGGCCGGGGGTCGATTTGAGGCTGCAGTGCCTCGACTTTATTACATTCAGGTGTTTAATCTTTCACTTTGCTGCAACAGCCAGCTAGCTAGCTAGCTAGCTGGCTAGCTGGCTAGCTAGCTAGCTAGCTAAGTAGCTAGCTAAGCCATTCATTAGCCGCTCAGTTAGCTAGCTATTGCCCAGCTAGCCTTCTAACTAGCAGCTAGCTAGTCGGGGGGTGCGGGGGGAGGGTTGATGGCCTAGCTAGCCAGCTAGCCAGCTAGCCAGCTAGCCAGAAGCTTGGCTAGCTGGGAGGCTAGTGGCCTAGTTGGCTAGCTAGGCGGCCAGTGGCCTAGCCAGCTAACTAGCTAGGTCCTAGCTAGCCAGCTAGCTGTGTAGGCTGTGCATGACTGCGGCTAGCTAGCTAGCTAGCTACCTAGCTAGCTACCTAGCTAGCTAGCTGCTGTGTCTCAGCTAGCTGGCTGGCCAGCTTGGTGGCCAGCTAGCTAGTCGGATGGCTAGCTGGCTAGCTAGCTAGCTACCTATCTACCTAGCTAGGCAGCTGCCTACCTAGCCGCTTGGCTAACCAGCTAGCTAGCTAGCTAGCTAGCCGGCCAGTTAATCGGCTGGCTACCTAGCTAGCTAGCTAGCCAGCTAGCCAGCTAACTTGTTGGCTAGCTAGCTATCTAGCTGGCTAGCTAGCCAGGCAGCTTGGGCGTTGGCCGTTGACAGAAAGGACTAAGGCGCGCTACGTAAAGAGTCAAGAGCACATTGCTGCTGCTGCAGCAGCCCGTTGCTGCTGCTGCAGCAGCCCGTTGCTGCTGCTGCTGCTGCAGCTCGCCGCTGCCGCAGCAGCAGCAGCAGCAGCAGCAGGTATTGGCCGCGGCGCGCTGCGCTGCTGCAGCAGCGCGCCGCGTGTGCAGCTCGTAGCTGCCCCTAAATGCCTGCCGCTGCTGCTGCAGCAGCAGCAGCAGCAGCAGGACCGCGCCGCCGCCGCCGCCGCCGCCGCCGCCGCAGCAGCAGCAGCAGCAGCAGCAGCAGCAGCAGCTCAGGTCTGGTCCAGCAGCGAAGACCCCCAGAGGGCCTTCGTGGCCTCGTAAGTGGCCAGCAGCACAGCACAAGAGGGTACAATCTTCAGCAGCCGCGGCAGCAGCCCCACACTGAAGCCCCGCAGCCCCTGGGCCCCGTAGACTTCTGCTGCAGCAGCTCGGAGGCCCCACCAGAGGCCCTGGGGGCCCCCCCGGGGCCCCGGGCCCCGGGGGCCCCCCTGGGGGCCCCCCGGGGGGGTCTGGGGGCCGCCCCGGGGCGGGGGGCCCCCGGGGGGGGCCCCCCGGGGGCCCCATTTGGGCGGACTGGATGCGGGTCTTGAGGACGTCGAAGGGGTGGGTGAGGACGCAAGCAACTGCTGCTGAAGAGGCCCCCGAGAGGAAGGGAATGAGGGCCCTGTCCCTGAACTCCTGCGCCGTGCTGCTGCTGCTGCTGCTGCTGCTGCTGCTGCTGCTGCTGCTGCTGCTGCTGAAGAGGCGGGAGAGGGCCTCGGAAGTGGCAGCAGTGAGGGGCCAGTAGAAAGCAGAAAAAGGCGCGTCGCGAATTACTGTGGGAAGGACTCCTTTGAAGAGGCCCCCGAGGCCCTCGGCCTTGAGGGTTTGCTGCAGCAGCGCGAGCGCCGCGCTGCGGGGCCCCCTCCTGCTGCTGCTGCTGCTGCTGCTGCTGCTGCTGCTGCTGCTGCTGCAGGGGGGGGGGGCGCAGCAGCGGGCCTGCAGCTGCGTGCGGACCAGCTCCACGGGGGCCGTGCAGACCACTGCTGCAGTGCGAGCAGCAACGCCAGCAGCAGCAGCAGAACCCTCGGGGTCTCTTCTTTCGAAAAGAGAAAAAAAAATAATATTTGAAGGAACTAAAACGCAAATGGCGGGGCCCACTCCTCTCCAGAACACCAGGGGCCCCTTCGCGCGGTACAGGCTCACCGCCACCTTCACGCTGCTGCTCCTGCTGCTGCTGCTGCTGCTGCTGCTGCTGCTGCTGCTGCTGGGGGCCCCGCTGCTGCTGCTGCTGCTGCTGCTGCTCGCTGCGGCGGCGGCGCGCAGCTCCCGCCAGGGCGCTGCAGCCGCGGCTGCGGCGTTGAACCGCCACGCGGCAGCAGCGGGAGCGGCAGCAGCAGCGGGAGCAGCAGCAGCAGCAGGAGCAGCAGCAGCAGCAGCAGGAGCAGCAGCAGCAGCAGCAGGAGCAGCAGCAACGGAAGTGTACTGCCAGTAATTCTTCACAACATCAAAAGGCGTGCAAAGCAAAGCGACAAGAGAGCCGCTGACGGCGCTGCTGAGGCACACCTGCTGGATGTCCATCGTAGCAGCAGCAGCAGCAGCAGCAGCAGCAGCACAAGCAGCAGCAGCAGCAGCAAGCTCCTGCTGCTGCCGGCAGTGCAGCTCCAGCGGGAGCTAAATCGTGCGTCCAAAGGACACCTCTTCGCTGCTGCTGCTGCTGCTGCTGCTGCTGCTGGTGACCAGATGGCTGCTGCTGCAACAAG
>NW_013651755.1:1066-6066 GCF_000499385.1 Eimeria necatrix | reverse complement strand
GGACAGTGCAGCAGCTGCTGCAGATGCAGCAGCAGCAGCAGGAACGGACAGCAAGGCAGCAGACGACGACACAGAGTCTCTCTATTCTTATTACTCTGCGCCGGACTGCCTGCAGCGCGCAGACGCGAGCTGCTGCTGCAGTCCCGTTGCTGCTGCTTGCTGCAGCAGCCCCAGCAGCAGCAGCGACGCAGCAGCAGCCAAAGCAGCACCCGAGGAAGCCAGCAGCTTCATTGAGTGCCTTAGGAGGGCCTCCAGCAGCGCAGCAGCTCCCGTGCTGCAGAAGGCAGCGTCTGAAACCTACACGCAGCAGCAGCAGCAGCAGCAGCAGCTGCTGCTGCTGCCGAACAAGGAGCAGCAGCAGCGGCAGCGGTCGTCGCCTGTTCAGGGCGAAGCAGCAGCACAGAATGGCGCTGCAGGCCCTTCGCTGCGGCAGCAACTGTGGCTGCCGCAGCAGTTCATGCGGCAGCAGCAGCAGCAGCAGCAGCAGCAGCGGCAGCAGCAGCAGCGGCAGCAGCAGCAGCAGCAGCAAGGGGAGGCCTCAAGTCCCCTCAAAAGAAAGAAGGACCTCCAGCTGATGTACAGCGTCGTCACTGCCTCTGACAGCCAGAAGCAGCAGCAGCAGCAGCAGCAGCTGCTGCTGCTGCAGCTGCCGCAGCAGGAGAGAGAACCCCCCCCTTCGAGCTGCCGCTGGCCCGATGCCACAGACCCCGCAGCAGCAGCAGCAGCAGCAGCAGCAGCAGCAGCAGCAGCGATCTCGATAAAGGGGCCCCCTCAGCTGCTGCACGGCAGCGCCCATCATGCAAACAGCGCGTGCCGCCGGTCTCGGAGGCCCTCGCTGCCGCTGCGCTGCCGTTTGCTGCAGCAGCAGCTGCTGCACGAGCAGCAGCAGCAGCAGCAGCAGCAGCAGCTTGGGGCGGCTTCCTACGATTTCAGCGGCAGCAGCAACCAGCTGCTGTCCGTTGCTGCTGCTAGGCGCCGCTGCGTCTCCTGCGATGAAGGCGCGCCCGACAAGCAGCAGCAGCAGCATCGGCTGCTGCTGCTGCTGCACGGACGGCCCGCCCTCAGCAGCAGCAGCAGCAGCAGCAGCAGCAGCAGGTACGGCGACAGCAGCAGCCCCTCCGTTCGCGGCCGGCTAGGTGTACAGACACCCCAAACCACGGTGTCACTTCCTGCTGCTGAAACTGACACGCTGGGTGCAGACACGCCGCTGGCAGCAGCAGCAGCAGCAGCAGCAGCAGCAGCAGCAGCAGCAGCAACAGCAGCAACAGAAACAGAAGCAACAACGCCAACGGCAGCAGCAGCTCCTGCAGACCGGCAAGAGACACAAACGGCGTTGGAGGCCGCTACGGCGGCAGAGAGCAGCAGCAGCAACAGCAGCAGCAGCAGCAGCAGCAGCAGCAGCAACAGCCGGCCTCAGCTGGCTGTGGAAGCACGGAGCGCCATTGCTACACCGTGGTTGTCACCTGCTGCATCAGTTGCTGCAGAGCCGCAGATAGCAGCAGCAGCTGCAGCAGCAGCAGCAGCAGCAGCAGCAGCACACAAAGGCGCTGCTGCAACAAACCTATTCCTGCAGCTTCCACCGCCGCGGTCCCAAACAGCTGCGGGGGAGGTGGAGCCGACTGAACTGCAGCGGCAGCAGCAGCAGCTGCTGCAGCAGCAGCAGCTGCTGCAGCAGCAGCTGCAGCAGCCGCTGCAGCAGCCACTGCAGCAGCTCCACCTGCAGCAGCAGCAGCAACAGCAACGCACAGCTGAATCTCCACATGAGGACCCCTGGTGGGAAGGACGGAGGGCCACCGTCTCCACGGAAGCAGCAGCAGCAGCTGCAGCGCCAGCAGCAGCAGCAGCAGCAGCAGCGGCTTCGCTTTCTGCTGCTGATGGGTCCCCTGGGCAGCAGCGGCCGCTGCACCTGCGGCACCCCACACCTTTGCTCGGGTGTACAGACAGCTCAGGCCCCGCATGCAACAGCGCGTGGAGGACCCCCTGCAGCAGCGCAGCAGGAAGCAGCGCTGCTGCGACTCCAGGGAGTGCAGCAGCAGCAGCGTCTGCTGCTGCTGCTGCTGCTGCTGGCTTCTTGTCGCCCCTAACAGCAAACAGCAGCTGCGTCAATACCCCTTTCTGTCAAACGCCCACAGCTGTGGGGCCCCTCCGAAAAGAGGCCCCTTACCTCCAGCCTGTTTGCTTCCTGCCGCTGCGCAGCAGCAGCAACAGCAACGCACAGCTGAATCTCCACATGAGGACCCCTGGTGGGAAGGACGGAGGGCCACCGTCTCCACGGAAGCAGCAGCAGCAGCAGCAGCGCCAGCAGCAGCAGCAGCAGCAGCAGCGGCTTCGCTTTCTGCTGCTGATGGGTCCCCTGGGCAGCAGCGGCCGCTGCACCTGCGGCACCCCACACCTTTGCTCGGGTGTACAGACAGCTCAGGCCCCGCATGCAACAGCGCGTGGAGGACCCCCTGCAGCAGCGCAGCAGGAAGCAGCGCTGCTGCGACTCCAGGGAGTGCAGCAGCAGCAGCGTCTGCTGCTGCTGCTGCTGCTGCTGGCTTCTTGTCGCCCCTAACAGCAAACAGCAGCTGCGTCAATACCCCTTTCTGTCAAACGCCCACAGCTGTGGGGCCCCTCCGAAAAGAGGCCCCTTACCTCCAGCCTGTTTGCTTCCTGCCGCTGCCGCAGCAGCAGCAGCAGCAGCAGCAGCCGCAGCAGCAGCAGCAGCAGGAGGGCGACAGCCAGGTGGCCGCTCTTCTGCCGGGCAGCCGGGCGTCTACTAGCCCGTTGACGACGCAGGCGCGGCTGCTGCAGGACCAGCAGCAGCAGCAGCAGCAGCAGCACCTCAAGTCTCCGCAGCAGCAGCTTCAAGTGCAGCAGCAGCAACAGCAGCAGCAAGAGCAGCAGCAGCAAACGCTACAGGAAGGACCAGTCGAGTTCTTAAGCGTATGTTTAGCTCCCAGCAACAGTGTAGCAGTAACAGCAACTGATGCAGTATCTCAAATGCAGCAGCAGCAGCAGCAGCAGCAGCACTGGAACAGCAGCAAGGAAGATCTGTATTTGTCGCGCGATCTGGCTCGCTGCGTGGCAGACCGCAGCAGCAGCAGCAGCAGCAGCAGCAGCAGCAGCAGCAGCGAGTGCAGGGATGTTTCACACTGGGATCTTCTTTCCTTCATTAAAGACGAGGCGTCAAGCCGTCGTGTCCGCCCAGCAGCAGCAGCAGCAGCAGCTGCTGCTGCTGCTGCTGCTGCTGCTTTTGCAGCAGCAGCTGCTTCTGCACCTCCCCCTTTCGCACGAAGGCCTGCCACAACTGCCCCTGCAGCAACGATGCCAGCAGCAGCAGCAGCAGCAGCAGCAGCAGCAGCAGCAGCAGCGCAGAGAAGCTCTGACTCTCCAGTGTTGGATGAAAGTGCACTTTTAAGGCGCAAGAGCGACGGAGTTGTGCTGCTCACAGAGTCCCCAGCTAAGAGCCAGCAGCTGCAGCAGCAGCAGCAGCAGCAGCAGCAGCAGCAGCAGCTGCGTGTTTTGCTGCAGCAGCTGCAGCAGCAACAGAGTGCAACAGCCTCAAACCGCATCATGTACGGCGTCAGCAGGGCTAGCAGTGTTTACAGCGTGATGGAAGGCCCCGAGCCTGCAGCAGCAGCAGCAGCAGCAGCAGCAGCTGCTGCTGCTGCTGCTGCTGCTGCTGCAAGCCCTTCGAAACGCCACCGCAGCGACGGGTCACTTGCCCCTCCCCGCACACAAGTGTGGGGCGCCGCACCCCTTCAGGACTCCCTATGGGCTTCTCCAGAAGTAGCCCCACAGCAGCCACTGCAGCAGCTGCTGCAGCAGCAGCAGCAGCAGCAGCAGCAGCAGCAGAATTTCGTGTCACCGGATGACACACATGCGAACATTCTCACTATGAAGAGCCGCCAACTCCCCGGCGAGCCGCTGCTGTTGAATCCGCCGCAGCAGCAACTGCAGCAGCTGCAGCAGCTGCAGCAGCTGCAGCAGCAGCAGCAGCAGCAGCTGGCTGGCTCGCAGCAGGGCTTCTGCGTTCGCCGTGGCCTTGCGGACCCGCTGCTGTGCAGCAGGGGCCCCAACGCAGCAGCAGCAGATTACGGGGCCCCCTTCTCGCCGGCCACCTGCGGCAGCCAGCAGCGGGCGCTGCCGCTGCAGCAGCAGCAGCAGCAGCAGCAGCAGCAGCAGCAGCAGCAGCAGCAGCAAAAGGCCAAGCTGCACAGGGGAGAGGCCTCCATCCCCGAGACGCAGCTGCGGAGTTTGCTGCAGGTGCCTTACAAGTTAGAATGTGTAGTTTACTTTGGGGCAGTCTTGTGTCTTGACGCGCTGCTGTACGAGGTCACAATGATGCCGCTGCAGGCCCTGCGCGTGCTGCTGCTGCTGCTGCTGCTGCTGCTGCGCCGCTGCTGCTGCTGGGCCAGGCGCTTGGGCCGGGCCTGCAGCGGCTTCAGCCTGCTCAGCAGCGCCCCGAGGCGGCTGCGTGCGGCGCCGCGTGTTTTGGGGGCTGCTGCGGCAGCAGCAGCAGCAGCAGCAGCAGCAGCAGCAGCAGCAGCAGCAGCACTCAAGAGCGAAGCGCGGCTTCGAGGCCGCCGACCCCCCGCCCCCGCCTCCGCAGCAGCAGCAGCAGCAGCAGCAGCAGCAGCAGCAGCAGCAGGAGCTGGAGGTGGGCCGATTCTGGATATCGGCTCCGGACTTGTGCGGCTTTTTGCGTTTTTCAGTGCTGGGGCTGTGCGCGCTGCTGTTCGGGTGTATAGACACCTCAATCGTCTACCACTGCATCCGCGCGCAGCCTTTTGTAAAACTTTATGTCATTTTTAATTTGTTGGACTTTTTCGAAAAACTCTGGCGGAGTGTGGGGAGAGACGCGCTAGACGAACTCATGAGAGACGCCACCAGCCTCCTCCGCGCAGCAGCAGCGCAGCAGCAGCAGCAGCAGCAGCAGCAGCAGCAGCAGCAGGAGCGGCAGCAGCAGCGGAGGCGGCCGCAGCGGCGGGGAGAGCAGCAGCAGCAGGGGGGGGGGC
>NW_013651754.1:117636-120167 GCF_000499385.1 Eimeria necatrix | reverse complement strand
CAGCAGCAGCAGCAGCAGCAGCAGCAGCAGCAGCAGCAGCAGCAGCAGCAGCAGCAGCAGCGGGAGCAGCGGGAGCAGCGGGAGCAGGGAAGGGGGCTGGAGGGTGGGAAAACCCTTTTTTAGGGTTTGGGAGAGGGTCTCACGCAAAGGCGCGTCTGCACTCTGCGACTTTTGCTGCATGCGTTTGCTGCTGCTGCTCTTTGCTGCGCAGCAGCTGCTGCAGCCGCGCCCTCAAGCTGCTGCGCTGCTGCTCGAGCTGCGTGGCCTGCAGCAGGGCCTCTTCGTAGCTTTCGCGGGTGACGCGGAGCTGGGGCTCTTCGCTGCTGCTGCTGCTGCTGCTGCTGCTGCTGCTGCTGCTGCTGCTGGCCAGCTGGCTGCTGCTGCGCCGCAGCTCCGGCAGCGCCTGAGCCCCCAGCAGCACCACCAGTCTGTTAACAACTTTTCCATTTGCTTCTTCTGCTGCTTCCAAAAGCTTTTCTGCTGCTGCCAACTCCCCGTCCAAAGACACGCCCAGCGCGCTTTGCTGCTGCAGCTCAGCTGCCAGAGCCTTCGCTCCGCTGCTCCCCGCCTCCTCCCGCTGCAGCAGCAGCAGCAGCAGCAGCAGCAGCAGCAGCAGCGGCAGCAGCAGCAGCAGCAGCAGCAGCAGCAGCAGCAGCAGCAGCAGCGGCTTGCTGCTGATGTCAGGTGTTAGTCGCTGAGTTGGGCTGGAGGGAAGCAGCAAAACTCAGTGCGGGAAGCAGCGGCAGAAAGTGGAAAGTTGAAATAAATGGAGAAAATGGAATTAAAAAGATAAATAAACATTTAAAAGACATTTAAAATGCAAAGAAATACTTCTGAAAGATATTTTTGTTCAAGTTCGAGCGCGGTTTTCAAGTTGCAGGCGCGGGGTGTACGTACAGCTGAAGAGCCTGCAGAGCTGCTCGGCGAGTCATGAAGAACTTCAGTTGTTGTGTGTCTTCTTTTCATTTCGCATTTGCTGCTTCTGGAACGATTTGCTGCTGCTGCTGCTGCTGCTGCTGCGTCTGCTGCTGCTGCTGCTGCCTGCGGTTCCTGCGTGCGCAGGTGCTGCTGCTCGTCGGCTTCAAACAGCACCTGCTGCTGCTGCTGCTGCTGCTGCTGCAGTGGGGTCAGCTGCTGCTGCTCGTGGCTTCTTGCTTGCTGCGCTGCTGCATCTATTTCGCTTTTGTCTCTTTCCGCCGATTCACCTCTTTCGGACTCTCTGCTTGCTGTTTCTGGGTTGCTGTCTGCAGCAGCAGCAGCAGCAGCAGCAGCAGCAGCAGCAGCAGCAGTTTCGTTTTGCGCCGCAGCGGCGGCTCCTTGCTCAGGTGTATGTACACCTCGGGCTCCTTCGGGTGTCTCTGCTGCTGCTGCTCCGTCGCCTTTTTCTTCTTCACTTTTATTAAATTCTTCTTTTGCTGCTTCTTTTTCTTCGCTGTCTTTTGCTGCTGCTGCTGCTTCTTGCTGCAGCTCTTTAGCTGCTGCTTCCGCCTCGCCTTGTTCTGCAAAAGGAAATTCAATTTTTAATTTAATTTTAAAATGCAAAAATAAAATTAAATTTAAAAATGAAATTATAATTCTCATTTTGCTGCCAAGAGCAACTTTGCAGAAGTTTGCTGCTGCTTATTTGGGCAGCTCAAATTCTTTTTTCTTTTTTCTTTTTTGCAAAATAAAAAACATTTGGGAAAGTTCTGCTGCTGCATGCAACTTTTGCTGCTGCATGCAACTTTTGCAGCATTTGCTGCAGTTGCTGCATTTGCTGCAGTTGCTGCATCTGCTGCAGTTGCTGCAGTTGCTGCAGTTGCTGCATCTGCTGCAGTTGCTGCAGCACGAAACGCTGCAAGTGGGTAAATCGGAAGCAAATTGTTTTTAATTTTTTGCATTTTGAATTTCTTTTCTGAATTAAAAATAAACTTTTTCCTTGCATGCACATTTATTCGGGTGTATAGACACAAGGGCTCTTTTGCATGCATTTATGCTTTTGCTTCCAAAGGCCACACTCAACTGCATCTGCAGC
Source organism: Eimeria necatrix (assembly GCF_000499385.1). Lineage (NCBI taxonomy): Eukaryota > Apicomplexa > Conoidasida > Eucoccidiorida > Eimeriidae > Eimeria > Eimeria necatrix. The sequence continues at coordinate 118,153 of NW_013651754.1, read as the reverse complement.
CTTCAAGGGTTTAGGGTTTAGGGTTTAGGGTTTAGGGTTTAGGGTTTAGGGTTTAGGGTTTGCGGTTTATGGTTTAGGGTTTGCGGTTTAGGGTTTAGGGTTTGGGAGTCCGAGTGTGGGGCCTCCTGCTTACGGTCCACGCTTCAGCTTTAAGGGCTTAGACTAGGGTTTAGGGTTTAGGGTTTACGGTTTAGGGTTTAGGGTTTAGGGTTTGTCTCACGGGCGATCCAGTCATCTATGAGCTGCGCGAGCGCGGGGCGCGCTGCTGCTGCTGCTCGTTGGCTGCAGCTGCGGCCGCTGCTGTCGGGCTGCAGCAGCAGCAGCTTTGTTGCTGCTGCTGCTCTTTGTCCCCAGCTTCCCAAAAGAGCTTCCCAAAACTGCTGCTGCTCTGCTTCTTCTTCTGCTGCTGCTGCTGCTGCCAAGTGCGCGCAGCTGAGGCCCCGCGCGTCCAGGCACTCCCAAGGCGCCACTCCCCCCTGCAGCAGCTCAGCAGCCTGCAGCAGCAGCAGCAGCAGCA
>NW_013651754.1:99659-117536 GCF_000499385.1 Eimeria necatrix | reverse complement strand
CAGCAGCAGCAGCAGCAGCAGCAGCAGCAGCAGCAGCAGCAGCAGCAGCAGCAGCAGCAGTAGCAGGAGTGTTTGCCTGGCGCGCGTCTCTGAGGAGGTGGAAGCTGCAGCAGCTTTGTTTGCGCATGTGCAGCAACTACACAACTGCTGCTGCTGCTGCTACTGCTGCTGCTGCTGCTGCTACTGCTCCTTCTGCTGCTGCTGCTGCTGCTGCTGCTGCTGCTGCTGCTGCTGCTGCTGCTGACCTGGTCGTAGCGGCGGAGCTTGACAGCAAAGGTGAGGGGAGAGTCTCCGCCTTCGTCGAGAGCAGCAGCAGCAGCGCCGCTGCTGAGCAGCAGCTGCACTGCAGCACCGCGAGCAGCAAAAAGGGGAGTTTGGTAGCGGTGGCCTGGCAGCAGAAGCAAATAAAAACAAACAAAAGACAATAAAAGATAATAAATGAATTAATAAAGAGTTAATAAAATAATAAAAGATAATAAATGAATTAACAAATAATTAATAAAAGAATTGGAAAAAAAATGAAAAAAACGGAGATAATACGCGCCCCAAACCCTAAACCCTCGTCCCAAAACCCTAAACCCTCGTCGCGAAGCCCCAAACCCTTGCCCTAAAACCCCAGCTCCTCTCCCCAAAACCCTAAACCCTCGCGCGCAAACCCTAAACCCTGGCGCGCAAACCCTAAACCCTCGCCTGGGTCTCTGAGGTTGGGGTCGCAGTGGAAGCGCTGCAGCAGCAGCTGCAGCGCCGCAGGGCTGTGCAGCGCCGCGTGGGCGACGAGGGAGGGAAAGGGCTCCAAAAAGACTTCTGGACTGAGTCCCGAGGCAGTTAGTTCTTGCAGCAACTAAAAAATAATAATAAATAAATAAAATAACTTTAAAATAATTAAAAAATGAAAAAAATCGACCCCAAAATACCCAAAATCGACTCTTCCGAAACACACGACCCCACCACCCCGCCAGCTGTACATACACCACAGACGCATGCATGCATGCATTTGATTAATGTTATTTCTTTTTGTTTCGTTTGCGCCGTTGGTAGTGCTTGTTTTATAATTGCGTTTGCATTCTGTTAGTGTTTAATTGAGTTCAAAATGTTTTATTTTATTTCTTTTTTGTTTTCCAAAATTAATTTTTTATTTTTTTTATTTTTATTTTTATTTTTATTTTTATTTTTATTTTTATTTTTATTTTTATTTTTATTTTTTTAAGAGCTGCTGACTGCTTCTGCTTCTGCGTCTTTGTGCTTTTCAATTGCGACAAATAAATTAATCCATTTTCCCATCAAAGGGTCATCCGCCCTGATCATAGACGCGCAGTGGTAGTCCTGCTGCTGCTGCTGCTGCTGCTGCTGCTGCTGCTGCTGCTGCTGCTGCGGCTCCTGCTGCTGCGGCCCCTGCTGCTGTTGTGCCTGCTGCTGCTCCTGTTTTTGCTCCTGCTGTTGCTGCTGCTGCTGCGGCTGTTGCGGCTGCTCCTGACGCTGTTCCTGCACCTGCTGCTCCTGCTGCTGCTCCTGCTGCTGCTCCTGCTGCTGCTCCTGCTGCTGCTCCTGCTGCTGTTCCTGTTGCTGTTTCAGCTGTTGCTCCTGCTGCTGTTCCTGCTGCTGTTCTGGCTGCTGCTCTTCTGGCTGCTGCTCCTGCTGCTCCTGCTGCTGCTCCTGCTGCTCCTGCTGCTGTTCCTGCTGCTGCGTCTGCTGCTGCGTCTGCTGCGGCTGCTTGGGCTTACGCTGCTGCTGCTCCTGCTGCGGCTTCTGCTGCTGCTTCGGCTTCTGCTGCTGCCGCAGCTGCTTCTGAGGGGTTCGGGCCATTTTGAGGTCCAGTGTACGTACACCCCAGAAGCAGCAGCAAGCCAAATAATCCGAAAGGACTTTGAAGGCGAAGGCCCTCAGCAGTTCATTTCTTTTCTTTTGCTGCAGAGGGCTCAGGGGAGACTGCAAAACAGCAGCAGCAGCAGCAGCAGCAGCAGCAGCAGCAGCAGCAGCAGCAGCAGCAGCAGCAGCAGGGGGAGGTGACCCTGTAGGGAGCAGCAGCAGGAGGGCTAAGGCTAGAAAAAAAGGGCGAAAATAAAATAGTGGAAAATTAAATTCAACAAATAAACTAATGCTGCTAAGTGTGGGGGTCACTTTTGCAAAAAGTCCTCAAAGCCAGCGAGGCTCGCTGCTGCTGCTGCTGCTGAGCTGCTGCTGCTGAGCTGCTGCTGCAGTCAACTGCTGCTGCAGCAGGCGGCTGCGAGGTCTAGAGGCGGCGAATTGGCATTTATTTTGAATTAAATTAAAAGTATTTCTTTTTTTAGTTTTTAATTCAACTCCGATTATCTTTTCCGCTCGCCCGGCCCTTCCCGGCGGCGCCGCAACAGCTGCATGCAGCAGCTGGCAGCAGCGGCGCGGCGAGTTGGGGTGTCTGTACACCCTTTTTGCTGCTCATTTGCTTCAATTTGAGAATTAAAATGTTAATTTAACTCATTTAAACAATTCTTCTTCGAAATTGAAGGAAGATCGCGCGAAAAAGCCGGCCAGCCCCCCGCCGGCGGCGCCCGCTGCCGACTGCTGCTGCATGCGCTGGCTGGCGCGAGTCGCTGCAGCTTTTCTCTCCTTTTCTCCGGTCTTCTGCTTTTCTCTCCTTTTCTCCGGTCTTCTGTTTATTTTATTTCTTTATTATTCATCATTTGCCAAATTAAATTCCTTTTTGTCTTTTTTTCTGGCGAAAGAGCGCTCTGGCTGCCTCGCTGCTGCTCGTGCTGCTGCGCGCGCTCCGGTGTACATACACCTCAGACGCCGCACAGCCCTCGCTGCATGCAGCAGCAACGCCACAACTGTCAGAAAAGAATTCTTTGGGACTTTGCGAAGTCCCACTTCCCGCGCCGTGTCCCGCGGAGTTGGACAGCTCCGGAGACATGCTCTGCAGCAGCAGCAGCAGCAGCAGCAGCAGCAGCAGCAGCGACAGCGACTAGCCGCAGCAGCAGCAGCGCGAAAACAGCGGCGGCTTGCAGCACCAACCAGCAACAACAACAGCGGCAGTCGCGGCACTAGCAGCACCAGCAGCAGCAGCAGCACCGGCAGCAGCAGCAGCAGCAGCAGCAACAGCAGCAGCAGCAGCAACAGCAGCAGCAGCAGCACTGGCAGATTAAAGAATTAGCAGCAAACAAGTCACAATGGCGTTCACGCTGAAGGTGACGAAACTGCCCTCCACCTCTCTGGCCTACACCAACCTGGTAAGAACCCAACCCCCAAACCCTAAACCCTAAACCCTAAACCCTAAACCCTAAACCCTAGATTGGCGCTTGTGGGGCCCCGTCAGGGGCCTCTGGAGTTGCTGATTCGGGAAGGTCCATTGTCTGGAACAGTTTCATTTAATTGTTTTATTATTAATTTAATTAATTTAATTAATTTAATTATTTAATTAATTTAATTTATTTAATTTGTTTTATTATTTGTTTTAGGCTTATGTACACCCCGAAGTGTATTCGCAGCTGAACCCGCGGGGGGCCTCCTCGGGTGTACAGACACCTCAGCCGGTGCACTGCCACGTGGGGTGTATCGTCTTGGGAGTAATGTAGGTCATTTTTTCGCTTTTTTTCAGTTTTTTTGGATAATTTGGATTATTTTTTCATTTAAATTCATTTAATTTCATTTAAATTCATTTAAATGCATTTTAATTCATTTAAATTCATTTAAATCCCCTCAAATCCACCGAAATCCACTCATTCCGGCTCCCCGCCGGACTTGCACTAGTGCCCGCAAAAGCACTTCCAAGTGCCTTAAAAAGCCCGCAAAAAAGCCAGAAAAGAAGCAAAATAAAACCCAACAAAACGAAGCAAATTAAAATAAAATAAAACCCCAAATTAGCGAATTAAAACCCCGAATCAGCGAATTAAAACCCCGATTTTGCGCCTCCCAGGCCCGAGCCCGCAGTGCAGCGCCTCGATATTGGCCTCAGCATTTGCCACCGCGAAAGCGCCAAACTCCAAATCGGAGATTCTCTTCACCTCCGCCGCTTTGCCCTCCAAACGCCCGCAGCCGCCGCGGCCCTCCGCTTCGAAGTCAACACCTACGTCAAACCAGGTAGCTAGCTAGCTAGCTAGCTAGCTAGCTAGCTAGCTAGCTAGCTAGCTAGCTGGCTGGATAGCTGGATAGCTGGATAGCTGGCGGCGGTTGACAGCTAGCTGGGCAGCTGGCTGGGCAGCTAGCTGACAGCTAGCTGCGATAGACAGCTAGCTGGGCAGCTAGCTGGGTAGCTAGCTGGGCAGCTAGCTGGGCAGCTAGCTGGGCATTTAGATGGCTAGCTGGGCAGATAGGAAGCGCTTTAAACCCTCTTTTAAACCCTCTTCTAAACCCTCCAAAACCCTCTTCAAAACCTCTCTTGAACCCCCTTTAAAACCCTCCCTCAAACCTCCTTTAAACCCCCTCAAAACCCTCTCTAAAACCCCCTTTAAAACCCCCTTAAAACCCCCTAAACCCCCCTTTTAAACCCCCTCAAAACCCCCTCAAACCCCCCTCCTAAACCCTCCTAAAACCCTCCCCAAACCCTCGAAAACCCTCGAAAAACCCTCTGAAAAACCCTTTTTTTGTCTCCTTTTTTGCAACTCAGTGGAGCCGCTGGAAGTAAAGCGGGAGGACTTGGAGGAAGATTTGCGGCGGAGTTTTGAGGGACAGTTTTTTTGCGTCGGACAGTCCCTCGCCCGCAAACTCGGCAGAGAAACCCTCCGACTCACGTCTGTTCTTTTCTGCACTTTTTCGGCACTTTTGATGCACTTTTTTGGCACTTTTGATGCACTTTTTTGGCACTTTTGATGGACATTTGCTGGCGCTTTTGAGGGGCTATTTTGGCACTTTTGACGGACTTTTTTGGTGCTTTTGATGGGCTTTTTTGGCAGTTTTGATGGGCTTTTATGGTGCTTTTGACGGGCTTATTTGGCACTTTTGATGGGCTATTTTGGTGCTTTTGATAGACCTTTTTTGGCACTTTTGATGGGCTTTTTTGGCGTTTTTGGTGGGCTTTTTTTTTGGTTTTAATGCTCTTTTTTGCAGCTTTTGATGTTCTTCTTTTGGGCTGTTTGGTTTTGTTTTCTGCGCATTAAGTGTTTTATCAAAGTCTTTTAAATGCTCCATTTTGCACCTCGAGTGCCACTTGTTGGCGCACTAAATGCTCTTTTCCGAGCCATCCTCAAATCCCTTTTTTGAGTCCTTTAATCCTCTTTTTTGAACTCTTTTTACCTCTTTTTGAGTCCTTTAATTCTCTTTTTTTGAACTCTTTTTGAGTCATTTAATTCCAGTCCTTTAATTCTCTTTTTTGAACTCTTTTTGGCTCTTTTTGAGTCCTTTAATTCTCTTTTTTGAACTCTTTTTGGCTCTTTTTGAGGCATTTCTCATCTCCCAACTCAAATCCCCTTTCCCAACCAATTAAATGCTCCAACAAATAAATAAATAAATAAATAAATAAATAAATAAATAAATAAACAAATAAATAAATAAATAAATAAAAAAATAAATAAATAAATAAACAAACAAATAAATAAATAGATAAATAAATAAATGATTTGTTGCTGCAGCATCACCCACATGGAGCCCGAGCAGCAGCCCGGCGACAAGCCCCGCAGTAAGCCCCCCCCTCAGCAGCAGCAGCCGCAACAGCAGCAGCAGCAGCAGCAGCAGCAGCCGCATCCGCATCCGCAGCAGCAGCAGCAGCGGCGTGTGATTGTTTTACTATCTGTGCAGGCAGCGAGCGTCTGGACTTCCTCTCTCTGTCTGCCTCGACTGTGCTGGACTTTGTGGGGTGCCGCGGGGATCGGGTGAGCGTGCGCGGGATCGGGATCGGGATCGAGTGTGGGGCCCCACAAGTGGGGATCGCCTCCTCGTTCCTGGAACTCGGGATCGGCGGACTCGAAAAAGAATTCAAAGAAATCCTCCGCAGAGTCTTCGCCTCCAGAATGCTCCCGCGGGGCCTCGCGGCGGAGTTGGGAATAAAACACGTAAAGGGGCTTTTGTTATATGGCCCTCCAGGAACTGGAAAAACTCTTATTGCGAGGCAGTTGGGGCTTTGTTTGCATGCAAGAGAGCCAAAAATAGTCAGCGGACCCGAAATTTTGAACAAGTTTGTGGGACAATCGGAGGAGAATGTGAGGAATCTTTTTAAGGATGCAGAGGAGGAGCAGCAGCAAAAAGGAACGGAGTCCGCGCTGCACTTGGTGGTTTTTGACGAGCTGGACGCGATTTGCCGCAGCCGCAGCAGCAGCAGCAGCAGCAGCAGCAGCAGCAGCGTCACGGACTCGGTGGTGAACCAGCTGCTGGCCAAAATAGACGGAATTAAAGCTCTCGATAACCTCCTTCTCGTGGGAATGACAAACAGATTGGATTTAATCGATGAAGCTCTTTTAAGACCCGGAAGATTCGAAGTTCTCGTCGAAGTCGGACTCCCCGACTTCGCCGGAAGACTCCAAATCCTCGAAATCAAAACCAAAGAACTGCAGCAAAAAGGCCGCCTCCACCCCTCCGTGGACTTCCAAACCCTCGCCGAGAGGGCCCGCAACTTCTCGGGGGCTGAGTTGGAGGGTTTGGTGAAGTCTGCTGCTTCTTTTGCTTTCCAACGAGCCCTGGGACCTGCTGCTGCTGCTGCTGCTGCTGCTGCTGCTGCTGCTGCTAAACCCCAAAAAAGGGTTTGCGAACTCGCGGCCATTCAAATCCTCCCCGAAGACTTCGACCGCGCCTTCCAAGACCTCAAACCCGCCTTCGGCAGCGACGAGCAGCGCCTGTCTTCCTGCATGCCCCACGGCATCCTCGACCTCAGCAGCAGCAGCAGCAGCAGCAGCAGCAGCAGCAGCAGCAGCAGCAGCAAGCGGGCGCAGGCCACCTGCCTGAGCCTGGGGGCGCAGGTGCGCAGCAGCAGCAAAACCCAAGTCCTCTCGCTGCTGCTGCAGGGCCCCCGCGGCAGCGGCAAGACAGCACTGGCAGCAGCAGCAGCAAAACTTCTGGACTTTCCTCTCACTAAATTGGTGTCTCCGGAAAGCTGGGTGGGCCTCTCCGAGGGCCCTCGGGTGTCTCTACTCCTCAGGGCTTTCCAGGACGCCTACAAGTCCCAGCTGTCTCTTGTGCTGCTCGACGACCTCGAACGCATCGTCGACTTCACCCCCATTGGACCCAGGTAGCTAGCTAGCTAGCTAGCTAGCTGGCTAGCTGGCTGGCTAGCTGGCTAGCTGCGAGCGAGAGAGCGAGAGAGCGAGAGAGCGAGAGAGAGAGCGAGAGAGCGAGAGAGAGAGCCAGCTAGCTAGCTAGCTAGCTAGGTGGATGGTTAGCTAGCTAGCTAGCTAGCTAGCTAGCTAGCTAGCTAGCTAGGTGGATAGGCAGATAGATGGGTAGCTAGCTAGCTAGCTAGCTAGCTAGCCGGCGAGAAACGGTGTTTGGAAGCGGTGGAAACCCTAAAAGAGGGTTTGTTGGCGCGTAAACCCTAAAAAAGGGTTTGGGGTTTGCATGCAGGTTTTCGAACTTGGCGCTGCAGGCGCTGCTGGTTTTGGTGAAGAAGCAGCCGCCGAAAGAAGGCTCCAAGTTGCTGGTGATTGCCACCACTTCCGAGCCGGAGTTCATCAGGGTTTGTTTTTTATTTTTAATCTTTTTAATCTTTTTATTCTTTTTAATCTTTTTAATCTTTTTAATCTTTTTATTCTTTTTAATCTTTTTAATCTTTTTAAATCTTTTTAAATCTTTTTAAATCTTTTTGTTTTCTTTTTCGGCGTTTTCGGGGAGGTCGGGCGGGTTCTGGGACTCCGGCTTCAGCCCCCAAACCCTAAACCCTAAACCCTAAACCCTAAACCCTAAACCCTAAACCCTAAACCCTCGTTGTTTGGCTCTGGCTGACTGAAGCCCTTTTTGGGGAATAAATTAATTTAATTGCTGCGAAACCCTTTTCCGCGCAAAACCCTAAAACAGCGAATATGTCTTCAAATTTTTCGATTTTTTGTAAAAAAAAAACCCCAAACCCCCGCAAAACCCCTCAAACATTTCCCTTAAAACCACTAATTCAGTGTATTGTTCAAATACACTGAATTAGTGGTTTTAAATGCCTCAATTCGCTTTTGTTTTCTTTTCAGGACTCCGGAATTGCAAAGGCCTTCAACGTTTGCCTCGAAGTGCCGCCCCTGAGGGGCCCCGAGGAAATCGCGGCGGCGCTGCGCGAGCACAGCGCAGACCAATACGAGTTTCCGGAGGAGGAAATTCAAAAAGTAATTAATTAATTAATTTAATTAATTAATTTAATTAATTTAATTAATTAATTAATTTAATTAATTAATTAATTTAATTAATTGTTTAGTTCGTAGATTTAGACGGGCTGAGAGCGAAATCCCCAGGTGAGCCGGGCCGCGCAGCCCCCAGCCACGCCCACTGGCGAGGGTTTAGGGTTTTGGGTTTAGGGTTTAGGGTTTAGGGTTTAGGGTTTAGGGTTTAGGGTTTAGGGTATCTGCCGGTCTGGGGTCATGGATACCATCCCGATAAAGCAGCTCATTATGGTCACAGAAATGGCGGCAGAGAAGTCCAAACCAGGTAAATAAATAAATAAATAAATAAATAAACAAATAAATAAACAAATAAATAAATAAATAAATAAATAAATAAATAAATAAATAAATAAATAAATAAATAAAAATAAATATAAATTAATAAATTATAATTTTTTATTTGTCCAGCTGGTCTTATGCGTCGAGTTCATGAAAGGCTGCTGTTCACTGGGATGCTCTGCGCGCTCTAGGGTTTAGGGTTTAGGGTTTAGGGTTTAGGGTTTAGGGTTTAGGGTTTAGGGTTTAGGGTTTAGGGTACCACTGCGAGAATAGTGACTGCGAAGGCCTCCAGGTGGCGCTTCACGAGGGGCAGTTTGGAAGACAGCGCCTGTGCGCTAGCGAATTAGCAGTTGTTGACTATCCTTTTGAAGCCCTTAAAGCGGCGAGACGAACTGGACTATTTATTCACTGATTTATTTCAATTTCAAATTAATTTTAAATTAATTTTAATTTTAATTTTAATTTTAATTTTAATTTTAATTCTTATTTTAATTTTTATTTGGACTTTTTGTTTTTCTTCAGGTCCAATCGACGCAGAGACATTCATAAGCTGCTTGAGCGACTGCGGCCTCGACAACTTTTCTCAATTTTAGTAAATCCATTTAATCCATTTAATCCATTTAATTCATTTAATTCATTTAATCCATTTAATCCATTTAATCCATTTAATCCATTTAAATCCACTTCACCCATTTAGTGCCTTTGACCCAATTTAACCCCCAAAACCCTAAACTAGGGCCCCCAAGGGGGCCCTCAGGGGCCCCCAGGGGCCCCCAGGGGCCCCCATGGGGCCCCAGGGGGCCCCCTGGGGGCCCCCCTTTGGGGGCCCCTGGGGGCTCCCAGGAAGCCTTGAAGGGGCCCCAGGGGGCCCCCTGGGGCTTTGAGAGGCTTTAGAGGGGCCCCTGAGGGGCCCTCAGGGCTCTAAAGATCGCTGATGGGGCCCCTTGGGGGCCCCTTAGGGGCCTCCCTTGGGGCCCCTTAGGGGCCCCATGTGGGGCCCCAAAAAAGACCCTAGAGGGGCCCCTGAGGGACCTCCAAGGCAGCCTCGGAGGCCCCTGAGGGGCCCCCAGGGCCCTTAAGGCCCCTTATTATCCAAAGGGTACTGAAAGGCCCTTTTTAGTACCCTTTGGGGCCCCTGGGGGCCCCCACAGGGTACTGAAAAAGGGCCCTGGGGGCCCCCCTGCTGGTGGTGGCTGAAAGCGTCAAATTGTTTTCGCAGTTAATTTGCTGTGTACGTACACCTGAACTGCATGCATGCAAATGCAATAGGGGAATAATTTAGAAAATATTTTAGAAGAGCAAAAGTGGAAAAAGTAGATCTTTTTTGCATTTAAAAATATTTTAGAAGAGTAAAAGTGGAAAAAATAGATCTTTTTTGCATTTAAACTGTTTCTTTTTTGGTTCTTCTTTTGCTACTTTTCTCCTATTTATTATTTCACTTTTATCTTTTCTTTAATTCTTTTATTCGTCTTTTTATTATTTCTTTTTAAGGACAAGTCCGCACATGCAGCGCGTATGCTGGCGCTGAGAAGAAGTACAAATGGGGAGAATTGGGCCTTTTAGATGAATTAAAACCGAAAATAAATATTTAATTTCATTTATTTAAAATCAAAAATAAATATTTAATTTCATTTACTTAAATTTAAAACTAAACGAGTCCCGTTGCTGCTGCTGTAGTTCAGTGCGGTGTATATACACCGCGCGCCGGTGTGCGTCTCTGCGGCTCGAAACATTTTTCCGGGGCTCAAGTGGCCGAAAGCGAAATTAAGTGAATTAAATGAATTAAATTTAATGAATTAAATGAATTAAATTAAATTTAATGAATTAAATGAATTAAATTAATTAAACTGAGTCGAATTCATCCGCAAGTTCTCCCGCGACTGCAGGGGAGCTCCGCAGACACCGCGAGCGACGCGGCGGTGACCTCGGCGGCGGGAAAAGAGTGGAAATGAAGAAATGGAGTAAATTGGGACTTAAAAAGCGAAAAATTTGAATTAATTTGAGAAAAAGCAAATAATTTGAATTAATTTGAACAAAAAAAGACAAAAAGGCGGAATTTATTGCAATTTTAAGACTTGAACACGCCGAAAACGGGAAGCCGCTGCAGCTCCAGCTGCGCAGCTTCTTCGGCCGCAGCCACGCGCGCTGCTTTTCTTTGGATTGTTTTCGAAAGATTGGAAATAAAAGAACCATTTAAGAATAAAAATTTCATTTTTGGAAAAAAAACTGCATTTGTGGCTCGAGATCTGGACTCCTGGGAGCTGCGCTGCTGCTGCTGCACACCGCTGCACCAGCTGCGCCGCCGCGCGGCCTTTCGAGGCGGAAATGAAAAGAAAGTTCGGAAATAAAAGAAATGAAAAGAAATGAAAAAGAAAGAAAAATAAAAAGTGAAAAAAAAGATCCGTTTGGGTCTTTGTGGCGCGCCGGCGAGGTGTCTGTACACCTCAGACCCGCAGTCCCGCTGCGGTGTACATGCAGCTGTTTCGGCGCGCTTTTTTGCATTTCTTTTTAATTTCTTTTATTTATTTAAATGTTTTTCGTTTTTAAAAGGCTTTAGTTCCCAAAAAGCCACTAAATAACTCAAAACCCAAAGGGCCCCTCATAATGAAAAGCTCCATCAACACAGAGCCGCCAAGGTAGGCAGCAGCAGCAACTTTGCTGCTGCAGCTTCTTTTCAAAACAAATCAAACAGTCCTTAACCCGCCCTCTGCTGCTGCTGCTGCTGCTGCTGCTGCTGCTGTTGCTGCTGCTGCTGTTCTTATTGCTGCTGCTGCTGCTGCTGAGGCTCTTATTCCTGCTGCTGGCTTTGCTGCTGCTGAGGCTCTTATTCCTGCTGCTGGCTTTGCTGCTGCTGCTGCTGCTGCTGCTGCTGCTGCTGCTGCTGCTTCTAGGGTCCCTGCGCCTCCTAGTGCCCAGCATCCCCGCAGGTGGGTTTTATTTATTTATTTTATTTCCCTTTTGTTTGTTTTCAACTTTTCGAAATTTGTTTTTTTTTCAAAAAAAAGATTCTGCAAAACAAGAAAAGTTTCTTTTCGTCTTCCTTTCCAGATGCTTTCTTTGCTTTCAGTTAGTTCATTATTTATTTACTTTTATTTATTTATTTATTTATTTGTTTGTTTGTTTATTTGTTTATTTATTTATTTATTAAATTCATCATTTAATATTTGCTTTGTATGTTTCATTCATTTATTTATAATTAAAATAACTTGTGCATTTACCAATTCATATTTTTTATTTTTCAGTTTGATTCATTTGCTATTTGTTCTTCTTCTTCTCCATTTATTATTTATCTATTTATTCTATTTATTTATTTAGTTAGTTATTATTAATTAATTAATTAATTAATTAATTAATTAATTAATTAGTTAAGTAATCAAGTAATTAGTCTATTTATTTATTTATTTATTTATTTATTTATTTATTTATTTATTTATTTATTTATTTATTTATTTTTAATTTATTTATTTTTAATTTCAGTCCCTCCGCTGCGTCTAAACTGCGCGCCTTGGCAAGCGCCCAAACAGGTTTGCATTTGACTAAAAATAAAAATAAAAATAAATAAATAAATAAATAAATAATTAATTAATTAATTAATTAATTAATTGACTACTTAATTAATTAATTAATTAGAGTAAACATAAATAAATGAATATAATTTAACAAATATGAAATTGATTGTAAAAATCCAAAGGTCTGATAATTACTCATTCATTTCATAACTGATTTAATTGAATAAAATATAACTAATTAATTAACTAATTAATTAACTAATTAACTAATTAATTAATTAATTAATTAATTAATTAATTAATTAATTAATTAATTAATTAATTAATTAATTAATTAATTATCTTTTCAGAGTGTTTGAGACTGCTGGAGGCTTTGAATAGAGAGCAAAGAGAAACTCGGCGGAAGCTGCAGGTACACCTGACGGGGTGTACAGACACCTGGTGCATGCATGCAAAAACTGGAAAACGGATTTAAATGATCTTTTAATTCATTTAAAACTTTAAAATGAATTATTTATTCTTTTTGATTTCTATTTCATTTAATTTGCACAAAAGTTTCATTTAATTTGCACAAAAGTCCTGAAAAAGCAAACTTTTCCATTTTTCGCCAATTCTTTTCATTTCAAAAGAATTAAAATTAATTTCAAAAGAATTTAATTTAATTTCAAATCAATTTAATTCAATTTAAATCCTTTTCGACTTTAAATTCATTTAAAAGTTCTTTAATTCCTTTTCTAGGTTGAGTTCCGCCGGCTGCTGGTTTCGTATTTAAGAGAAAACAAAAAATGCGTCGAATACTTCTTGGCCACGTAAGCTTGCTGCTGCTGCTGCTGCTGCTGCTGCTGCTGCTGCTGCTGCTGCTGCTGCTGCTGCTGCTTCTGCTGCTGCGCAGGCCTGCGGGTGGAGGGGGCGGAAGCTGCTGCTCTCGCGGACTTCGCGGGGGCCAGCGGCTCCGAACTTCGCCAAAAACTGCAGGCGGCCTTTCGCGGCCTTCAGGAGGCCTACGCCCTCAAGTTCACTGTGAGCAGCTAGCTAGCTAGCTAGCTAGCTAGCTAGCTAGCTAGCTGGCTAGCTGGCTAGCTAGCTAGCTGGCTAGGCTGGCTGGCTAGCTGGCTAGCCAGATCGATGGCTAGCTGGTTTTGTAGCTAGCTGCGTGGGTGGCTGGCGAGCTAGTTGGGCTGCCCGGTGGGCTGGCTAGCTAGTTGGCTAGCTAGTTGGCTAGCTAGCTAGCTAGCTGAAGAGGTGTTGGCTAGCTCCTCAAGACGAGAGTTAAATAGCTAGCTAGCAGACCTTCCACGAAACGCCTCGAGAAACGGGAGGGTTGTTCGCTGACTAGCTAGCTAGCACAGATGACTGCGCAGCTAGCTAACTAGCTAGCTAGCTAACTATGTAGATACCTAGCCAGCTAGCTAGCTAGCTAGGCCGGCGGCTCGCTAGATAGCCGAATGGGTAGACGACTATCTGGCTATGCTCTGTAAAGCTGCCTGTAGCTAGCTAGCTAGCTAGTTAGCTAGCTAGCTAGCTAGCTAGCTAGCTAGCTAGCTAGCTAGCTAAGCGCGCAGTTAGTTAGCTAGCAAGCTACCCAGGTGGCTAGCTGTCTAGCTAGTCAGAGGATCAGCCAACTAGCTACAGTGCTATCTGACTGGCTGCGCACGAAGCTCTATAGCTAGCTACCCGGCTAGCTAGCTGGCCAGCTAGCTAGCTAGCTAGCTAGCTAGCTAGCTAGCTAGCTAGCTAGGTTTATTTGTTAGCTGTTTGTGTGGCGCAGCTGCAGCGCCTCAACGCCCTGCAGGAGCTTTGCATGTGAGCCGAAAGCGGAGGGCTTTGTTTGCTTCCGAAACCCTAAACCCTAAACCCTAAACCCTAAACCCTAAACCCTAAACCCTAAAAAAGGGTTTGCTGCTGCCTGCGCGCAGGCTGGAGGGAAAGTTCAGGGCAATTGAACACGAGCTGCCCCCGGTGAGGCTTTTGGGGTTTGAGGTTTTAATTTTTTTGGATTTAAAATTAAAAAATAATTTTAATTAATTTATTTTCAAGGATTGTTTGTTCATTTGACTTGTTACTACTTCACTTATTTATTTATTTATTTGTTTATTATTTATTTATTTATTTGTTTATTTATTTATTTATTTAGTTAGTTAGTTAGTTATTTCGTTATTTAGTTTTGTTATTTATTTATTTATTTATTTATTTATTTATTTATTTATTTATTTATTTATTTATTTATTTATTTATTTATACTGTTTTTTATGTAATACTTAATTCTTTAACATTTAATTCCTGCATTTATTTAATTCAAATTCATTTACTTCTAATGCATGAATTTAAAATTAATTTATTTTGAAATTAAATAATTTTTTAATTTTGTCTTTTTTAATTAATTTATAATTCATTTATTCATTTATTTGATCAATTTTCTTTTTTATTTATCTTTTAAATCTTTTTATTTTCTTTTTTATTTATCTTTTAAATCTTTTTATTTTCTTTTTTATTTATCTTTTAAATCTTTTCATTTCTTTTTTTATTCTTTTAAATCCTTTTATTTCCTTTGTTTTATTTTTTGATTTTTTAATTTCTTTTTAATCTTTTAAATCTTTTATTTCTTTTTTTATTCCTTCGAATCTTTTCCTTTTTAAATCTTTTCTTTTCCTTTTAAACCTTTTTCTTTTCTTTTTTTAATTTTAAATTACTTTCCTTCTATTTTTATTTTAAATTCATTTATTTCTTTTTATCTTTTTAAATCTTTTTCTTTTTTCATTTTTAGGAAGCTCGAAAGGAATTCGAATTGAACTGTTGGCGAAGATTAAAACACACCAACTGGTCTGTCTTTTTTTTATTTCTTTTTTGTTTATTTATTTATTTATTTCATTTATTTATTTTATTTATTTGTTTTATTTATTTTATGTATTAAATCCTTCATTTGTTTACTTTATTTATTTATTTTATTTATTATTTTAACTATTTGTTTTATTTATTCTATTTGTTCAATCCTTTACTTGTCGCTTTTATTTATTATTTTATTTGTTTGATCCTTAATTTATTTTCTTTATTTATTTTGTTTAATTATTTTGTTTAATTATTTTCTTTATTTATTTTCTTTATTTTCTCCTTTATGTATTTTCTCTGTTTATCTTTTTTATTTATTTTCTTCATTTATCTCTTTTGTTTGTTTTCTTTATTTATCTCTTTTATTTATTTTCTCTATTTATTCATTTTTTTATTTTTTTTATTAGTTTTCTTTATTTATTTCTTTTATTTGTTTGCTTTATTTATTTCTTTTATTTGTTTTCTTTATTATCTCTTTTAATATCTCATTTTTATTTATCTTTTTAATTTATTTTTCTTATTTGTCTCCTTTACAATCTTATTTATTTATTTGATTTGTTTTCTCTCTTTGTTTTATTTGTCTTACTCATTTATTTTATTTATCTTCAATATTTGTTTTATTTTATTGTCTCTTTTATTTATTTATTTTATATTTCTTTTTGATTTATTTCTTTGATTTACTTTATTTATTTATTTCCTCTTTTGTTTCTTTTACCTATCTCCTTTATTTATTTTTTCTTTATTTCTTTATCTCTTTATTTATTTCTTTTTCCATTCCTCGTTTTGCTTTTTCTTCATTCTTTATTTCTTTATTTCTTCATTCTTTATTTCTTTATTTCTTCATTCTTTATTTATTTATTTCTTCATTCTTTATTTCTTTATTTCTTTATTTCTTCATTCTTTATTTCTTTATTTCTTCATTCTTTATTTCTTTATTTCTTCATTCTTTATTTCTTTATTTCTTTATTCTTTATTTCTTTATTTCTTTATTCTTTATTTCTTTATTCTTTATTTCTTTTTTCTTTTTCCTCTTCTTTTTCCTTTTCTTTTTTCTTTTTTCTTTTTTCCTTTTTTTTATTTTTGGTGCACAGCAGCAAGGGCCTGCTGAGGTGTATGTACACCTCAGGTACGCCTCGCTCGAGGCTTTGTTGGCTTCTTCTGCTGCCACTTTTACTTCTTTTCCGGAAGCAAATCAAAAAGAGGCCCCACAGGGGGCTGCGCAAGAAGCAGGCTGCCCCAGCAGCAGCAGCAGCAGCAGCAGCAGCAGCAGCAGCAGCAGCAGCAGCAGCGGGAGGGGGGAGCCTGAGGGCGCAGACGGCGCCGCCGAGGTGTCTAGGCAGCTCTTTAGGTTTTGGGCCTGCTGTACTGACACCTCAGGACAAGTGCAGCAGGAGCAGCAGCAGCAGCAGCAGCAGCAGCAGCTGCAGCAGCAGCAGCAGCAAGTCTCTTCAGACTCTGTTTACACTCTGGCTGTGCCGCAGCCGCGTCTACCGTCTCCTGAACTAAGTTTGTCTGCAACAGAAGCCCCAGCAGCAGCAGCAGCAGCACCAGCAGCACCAGCAGCAAAAGCAGCAGCACAACCACCGGAATCGGGTGCAGCAGCAACAGCAGCAGCAGCGGATGCAGCAGCAGCAGCA
Organism: Eimeria necatrix; assembly: GCF_000499385.1. Classification (NCBI taxonomy): domain Eukaryota; phylum Apicomplexa; class Conoidasida; order Eucoccidiorida; family Eimeriidae; genus Eimeria; species Eimeria necatrix. The sequence continues at coordinate 101,024 of NW_013651754.1, read as the reverse complement.
GCAGCAGCAGCAGGTTCGAGCACGAATTAACGTTTGCAGCAAAAAGAGCTGAAGCCTCTCGCCAGATCGGAAAGAGGCCATGCAATTAGAAGCAAAGGTAGCAGCAGCAGCAGCAGCAGACACAGCAGCAGCAGCAGCAGCAGCAGCAGCAAAGCGACCTCAGCAGCAGCAGCAGCAGCAGCAGCAGAAGAGGCAGCAAAACGGAAACCGCGAGAAGCAAGAAAAACAGCAGCAGGTCAGAGCGGCGCAGACGAGGTGTATGTACACCTCAACGAAAGAGTTTAAAGGACTTTCGAAACATAAAAAACTTTAAATGTTTTTTATTTATTTAATTCCTTTTATTTAATTTATTTTTATTTATTTAATTTGTTTTATTATTTATTTGTTTAATTTATTTTTATTTCGTGAAAGAAAATAAAAAGGAGAAACAGCTGCAGCAAACGCAGTGTACATACACCCCAACGCCCGAGCACAGGCCCCCAGGAAATATAAATAAATAAATAAATAAATAAATAAATAAATAAATAAATAAATAAATAAATAAATAAATAAATAAATAATGGCTATTTAATTATTCAATTAAATAGTTAAATAATTAAATAATTAAATAATTAAATAATTAAATAATTAAATAATTAAATAATTAGTGGTACAAAAGGCAAAAGAAATAAATCAAAAGGGCTGCAAAAGTGAAGAGTCTCTTTCCTTGAGTCTGTGCTGCGCTGCAGCAGCACCAGTGGCCTCCCCCACAGCAGCAGCAGCAGCAGCAGCAGCCGCTGCAGCAGCTGCAGCAGCAGCAGCAGCAGCAGAAGCAGCAGCAGAAGCAGCAGATGCTGAGGGGGCTTCGGGGTCCCCCCAAACGCCCCTGTTGCCTCTGCTGCGTGGGAGTGGCGCTTCAGTGGAGACAAAGACGCCCAGCAGCAGCAGCAGCAGCAGCAGCAGCAGCAGCAGCAGCTTTGCTGCTGCTTCGCCAAAAGCAGCAGCAAAGCACAGCTACCAGGAAAGGGAGAGGCAGCAGCAGCAGCAGCAGCAGCAGCAACCCCACTCCCAGAACCACCAGCAGCAGCACTACCAGTACCAGTACGAGCACCAGAAGCAGCAGCAGCAGCAGCCGCAGCAGCCGCAGCAGCAGCAGCAGCAGCAGCAGCAGCAGCAGCCACCTCCTCTTAGGGTTGCCTCTCCTCCCCCCCTTACTCCAACAAAACCGTCCCTCTATGCCCATGACCTGCAGCACAAGCAGCAGCAGCAGCAGCAGCAGCAGCAGTGGCATTATCAACAGCAGCAGCACTACCAGCAGCACTACCAGCAGCAGCAGCAGAACTACCCGCAGCAGCAGCAGCAGCAGCAGCAGCAGAGGACTCCACG
>NW_013651754.1:84659-94659 GCF_000499385.1 Eimeria necatrix | reverse complement strand
GGTTTAGGGTTTAGGGTTTAGGGTTTAGGGTTTAGGGTTTAGGGTTTGGGCTCACTGTTTCGAATCTGGGAATGAATTTAAACCCTGGGGGCGGAATCATCAACATGGAGTCATCGTGGGGGCCTGCGGCCGCCTCGCTGCGCCTGTGCATTTTCTATGAGGGTTTAGGGTTTAGGGTTTAGGGTTTAGGGTTTAGGGTTTGCTGCTGTGCGGCGCTGCGGGCCTCTGCGGCGGCTGCCCCCGGCCTCGCGGCTCACTCGCCCACGCGGACCTTCCCGTCTTTGCTGCTGCTGCGCTGCAGCGCTTCTGCTGCTGCTGCTGCGCTGCTGCTGCTGCTGCTGCGCTGCTGCTGCTGCTGCGGCGATGCTGCTGCTGCTGTTCAGGTGTACGTACACCTCGCGCCGGCGGTCCAGTGGTCCGGCGCAGCGGCCGCCGCGGCGAACTTCAGCAGCAGCTGCTGCAGTTCAGTCTTTTAAATGGACAAATGAAATAAAAAGAAGTTGTTTTGTCTTTTAAAACAAAACAAAAATAAAACTGGCGAAATTAAAAAGAAAAAAGAGAGAAGCAGCAGCAGCGGCGCGGCGCAGCACTGCCGGGCGATGTGCCTGGGCTGTCGATACACCGGAGCACAAAGCGACAATTGTTTTAATTTTTAGGAATTCTTTTTCATTTTTAAATGAATTTTATATTTACTTGTTCGAAACATTGCCTGGAGCTGCTGCTGCTGCTGTTGCTGCTGCTGCTGCTGCTGCTGCTGCAGTCGAAGCAGCAGCAGCAGCCAGCGATTGCCTCGCACTGTGTCTGTTCGGCCTTTCAACTTCTCTGCGAGCTTTTCTCTTCTTTTGCGCAAATTATCTTTTTAATTCTTTTTTAATTCTTTTTTAATTCTAAAATTGTTTAAGGAGATTTAATTTGCTCTTTTCTAAAGCCCTGAGCCCTCAACTCAGACAACCGAGTGCGCAGCAGCAGCAGCTGCTGCAGCTGCTGCAGCAGCTGCAGCAGCTGCAGCGGAGACGGCAGCAGCAGCACCGAATGCAGCATCAGCAGCTGCAGCAGCAACAACAACAGCAACAACAGCAGCAGCCGCTGCCCACAACCAGCAGCAGCAGCAGCAGCAGCAGCAGCAGCAGCAGCAGCAGCAGCAGCAGCAGCAGCAGTCCAGACATTTCAAGCAGCCGCCGCAGCAGCAGCTCGCCACTCAGTGCAAATGAAACCCTAAAAAGATTAAAAAGTTTTTTTAAAATAAAATTAAAAATTAAATAAAACTTTTTGCTGCTACCCACAGCCTCTCGGGTGTACGTACACCTCGAGCCAGCCCCCACTTTCAACTCACTCAGTGCTGCAGAGCGCCTTTAGGGTTTAGGGTTTAGGGTTTAGGGTCTAGGGTTTAGGGTTTAGGGTTTAGGGTTTAGGGTTTAGGGATCCGGCGAGCAACAGAATGCTGGAGGTCGAATAAAAGACAAGAGAGAATAAAACAAATAAACACATTGATGAGTTTATTTTGCCAAATAAATAAATAAATAAATAAATAAATAAATAAAAAGAAAATAAATAAATAAATAAATAAATAAATAAATAAATAAATAAATAAATAAATAAATAAATAAATAAAAGAAAAATATGAAACAAATGAATCTGCAAATCAATTAGTGCCACCAACCCATTCAGCAAGCTAGCTAGCTAGCTAGCCGGCTAGCTAGCCAGCTAGCTAGCTAGCGAGACAGCCGTAGTTTAAGCTGGCTAGGCTAGCTAGCCAGCTAGCCATCTAGCTAGCCAGCTAGCTAGCTAGCGAGACAGCCGTAGTTTGGACTGGCTAGCTATCGCTGGACTAGCTAGCTGGATAGCTGGCTAGCTACACTTGCTCTAAGCTAGCTAGCTAGCGTTCACCCATCTAGCTGTGCACTGCTGTGGCTAGCTAGCTAGCTAGCTAGCCAGCTAGCTGTAATTTGGGCTGGCTGTACGGCTAGCTGCGCTTCAAGCTAGCTGACTGCCTAGCAAGCTAGCTCTATAGCTAGCTAGCTAGCTTGCTATCTGACTGACTGACTGGCTAGCTAGCTAGCTAGCTATCTAGCTAGCTAGCCAGTCACCTGTCACGAAGGCTGGCTATCCAGCCCTTTAACCAAAAGTCTTAGGGGCTGCTGCACTCCTTGCGCTTTTGGGTTTACCCGTAGGCCTGTGGCTGGCTAGCTAGCTAGCTGGCTAGCTAGCTGGCTGGCTCGCCAGCTAGCTAGCTGGCTAGCTGGTTGGCTAGGTGGCTAGCTAGCTAGCTAACTAGCTAGCTGACATGAGCATGCGGAGGTGGCCAGCTAGCCAGAAACGTTCTACCCCAGCTAGCTAAATGAAAGTACAGAATGGGAACCTGAATGACTCCAGCCACAGCTAGCTGCAGCTAGCTGCAGTTAGCTAGCTGCAGCTAGCTGTGGCTAGCTAGCTGCAGCTAGCTGTATCTAGCTGGAACCGCAGCTAGCTGCAGCTAGCCATCTGTGTATGCTAACGCCAGCTAGCTAGCCAGCTAGCTGGCCAGCGAGCTAGATAGCCAGCTGCAGCTAGCTGTCAGCTAGTCAGCCAGCTAGCCGGCCAGCTAGCCAGCTAGCTAACTAGCTAGCTGACAGCTAGCTGCAGCTAGCCACAGCTAGCCAAATAAATAAACGAAAGAATAAAACAGTGAGACAACTTCTCTCCAGACAAATTTTAGGGTATCTTTGATTGGGCGCCTCGCTTGCTCAGCTCTTCACAGTGCCCAAACCCTAAACCCTAAACCCTAAATCCTAAACCCTAAACCCTAAACCCTAAACTCTTAATCGTAAACCCTAGAGACGCTTGAGCAGCTCTTGGCCGGCTTCTTTTTGAGCTGGAATGAAGACTTAAAAATAAGAAAGATTTTATTAAGTGTTACGAGCCAAACTTTACTGAGGGTTTAGAGTATAAAGTTGAGGGTTTAGGGTTTAGGGTTTAGGGTTTAGGGTTTAGGGTTTAGGGATTAGGGCTTAGATGATGGGATTCAGGATTCAGGGTTTAGAGCTGTGGGTCTGGAGTCTAACGTTCACAGTGTAGAACTCGGGGCGTATGAGGGTTTAGGGTTTAGGGTTTAGGGTTTAGGGCTCAGGGCATAGGGACTGGGGTTTAGGGCTTAGGGTTTAGGGTTTAGGGTTTAGGGCTCAGACAGTAGGGTTTAGGGTTTAGGGTTTACTATGTAGGCGCCCCACAGCTTCCCCAGTCCTTCCTCGTGGCTTCGACAACAAATTAAAAAACAAAAAAATAAAAAATTTAAATAAATAAAAATAAAAATAAAAATAAAAATTTACAAATAATTATTATTTCCAGCTTTAGAGTAGGACTTGCTTCGGGGCCCGCTGCTGCGCCGCATGCAGCAGCAGCAGCAGCAGCAGCAGCAGCAGCAGCAGCAGCAGCAGCAGCAGCCCCAGACAGCCGACCCCCGGCGAACTATTTGCTTCTATTTGCAGCAGCAAAAAAGAAATAAATAAAATAAAATTCGAAAATAAATTTAATTTTTATTTTCTTCTGTCCCGCTTAGTGTGCCTGGTCCTCCCAGCACTAAACCCTAAACCCTAAACCCTAAACCCTAAACCCTAGCTCCCGATCCGCGAACCTGAACCCTAAACCCTAAACCCTAAACCCTAAACCCTTTCACTGCTGCTGAAGACAGCAGAAAGGCGCTGCTCGCTGCTTCCTCCCAGTGCCTTCAGGGTTTGGGGTCGGGGTGTGTGAGGGTTTAGGGTTTAGGGTTTAGGGTTTAGGGTTTAGGGTTTAGGGTTTGGGGATGGGTGCGTGTGCAAATTCGCACGCAAATCTGGGGGCCCCCTCGCAGGCTTCGGGTGTACAGACAGCTCAGCTGCTGCACCCATCCCGCAACTCCCTTTAAAACTTTTCATTTTTATTTCTTCAACTTCTCCAACAATGCCAAACAAACCCTACGGGGGCCCCCACGGCCCGGGGGGCCCCCAGGGGCCCCCGGGGCCCCAGGGCCCCCAGGGGCCCCCGGGGCCCCCGGGGCCCCAGGGGCCCCAGGGGCCCCCAGGGTACCAGGGGCCCCAGGGGCCCCAGGGGCCCCAGGGGCCCCCAGGGTACCAGGGGCCCCAGGGGCCCCAGGGGCCCCAGGGGCCCCAGGGGCCCCCAGGGTACGAGGGGCCCCCAGGGTACGAGGGGCCCCCAGGGTACGAGGGGCCCCCAGGGTACCGGGGGCCCCAGGGGCCCCCGAGGGTACCGGGGCCCCCGGGGGCCCCCGAGTTGGAGTTGGATTTGGAAAAGAAGTTAAATGGAGTTTCAGTTGTGGTGAAGGGTTTGAAGAAAGTGAAGAAAGAAACAATTGAAAAAGAACTGGGGCCTTTGCGAAGTGAGAAGTGGAAAAGAAATAAAAGAAACAATTGCTGCTGCTGCTGCTGCTGCTGCTGCTGCTGCTGCTGCTGCTGGCTCTGCTGTTGCTGGCACTGCTGCTGCTGCTGCAGAAGCGTCCCCGTAGCTGCAGTTGGCGTCTCTTTGCTGTTTCTCCTGCTGCTGCCGCTCCCTCCAACTCCGCGCTGCTGCTGCTGCTGCTGCTGCTGCTGCTGCTGCTGCTGCTGCTGCTGCTGCTGCTGCTGCTGCAGGCGCAAGCACCGTGCGGGAGCTGCTGCTGGGGCTGGACGCAGTGCATGCAAATTTATCATCACTAAATATATTCACAAGAACAGCCAGCGAGGTGCACAGCGGGGCCCCCCGGGGGGCCCCCCGGAGGGGCCCTGGTGGTGCTGCATGTAGAAGAGCAGCAGCAAAGCTTCAATGTGGGGGCCTCAGTGAGCAACAAAGGAGATGTTGAGGTGGAAGCAGCAGCAGCAGTTCCTGCTGTGTTTGGCAGCAGCAGCAGCTGCAGCGTTGCTGCTGCTGCTGCAGTCTGCAGCAGCAACCCCTCGCGGGTCTTTTCGTGCAGCTTTTTCTGCCCGCGAGTGCCCTCGTTTTTAAATGTTTTTAATTTGCTGCAGTCCGCAGCAGGAAGCAAAAGAAACAAAACAAACATTTCCAAAAACCACCGCCAGCAGCAGCAGCAGCAGCAGCAGCAGCAGCAGCAGCAGCAGCAGCAGCAGCAGCAGCCTGTGGGGCTGCTGCAGGTCTTCCGCAGCAGTCGAGACACCTCGTGCTACAACTCCGCCGCGATCACCACCACGGCGGCGACGGCGGAGCTCCGCAGCAGCAGCAGCAGCAGCAGCAGCAGCAGCAGCAGCAGCAGCAGACACAGCATTTCGTGGGGCCTTTACCACCGCAGCTTGTCTTTGGAAGCTGCTGCTGCTCGAGTCCCTTCTGCTGCTGTTCTGTCTCTTCCTTGGGGCTCTTTGAAGCACTCGCTGCGTTACCTTTACACTGCGGACAGCCTGGACTCCCCTGCTGCTGCTGCCCAGAAAGGGCTACCGGCTGCAGGCAGCAGCAGAAGTGGCTCTGCCCGGCGGAGACGCCCGCTTCCTCAAGGGCGAGCTGCAGGCCTTTGCTGCAGTGCCCCTCCCCACCAGCAGCAGCAGCAGCAGCAGCAGCAGCAGCAGCAGCAGCAGCAGCAGCCCGTGGGTGCTGACTGCGCGGCTGGGGCTGGGGGCCCTCCTCACCCCACAGGGGGCCCCCCCCCTTTCTCTTGCAGATAAATTTTACTTCGCAGGTGCAGCAGCAGCTCTTAGGGGCTTCAAGCCCTACGCTGTGGGGCCCTCTGACCAAGGTTGGTTTGCTGCTGCTGCTGCTGCTGCTGCTGCTGCTGCTGCTGCTGCTGCTGCTGCTCTTGCTGTTGAGGGATATGGTGGGGGTGGGGCCTGCAGCAGGGGAGCGCTTAAACAACTGCAACTGCTGCTGCTACGCTGCTGCTGCTATGCTGCTGTTGCTATGCTGCTGCTGCTATGCTGCTGCTGCTGTGCTGCTGCTGCTATGCTGCTGCTGCTGTGCTTGCTGCTGCTGCTGCTCAGCGTATACGATTGACAAGGCGCGGTCTCTCTGCTCCCCCACGAGAGACTTTCTGGGGGGCGATTCTTTTTTTGCTGCTGAAGTTGGACTTGCCTACGACTTCCACATCCCCAGCAGCAGCAGCAGCAGCAGCAGCAGCAGCAGCAGCAGCAGCAGCAGCAGCAGCAGCAGCAGCAGCGGCAGCAAGAAGGGGTTCGGGGGCTACCACCCCCGGCTGTACCTGTTCGGCAGCATCGGCAGCCTGGGCGACGTGTTCAGCAGCAGCAGCTCCCCGCTGCTGCAGCAGCAGCAGCAGCAGCAGCAGCAGCAGGTGTGGGGCCGCGTGGGGTCGCTGCTTCGCAGCTTCCGCTGCAGCGTGGGCTGCTGCTGCTGCTTCCCCATAGACAAAGGCGTCTGGGTGGAAGCTGGTGCTGCTGCTCCCCTGAGGAGAAGCAGCAGCGACCAAATAGAAAGGCTGCTGCTGGGCATCCGGCTGTGCACCATAGACAATCCGAACTAAACCCTAGTTTAGGGTTTAGGGTTTAGGGTTTGGGGTTTAGGGTTTAGGGTTTGGGGTTTGGGGCTGCAGCGGCGGCGGAGCTGCGCGCGCCGCTGGGGTGTATCGGCAGCTGCTGGGGTGTATAGGCAGCTGCTGGGGTGTATGGGCAGCTGCTGGGGTGTACAGGCAGCTCGCGGGTTTCTGCGTTTTCGCAATTGCGAGAGAAATGAATTTCATTTAAAATTGAAAAGTCATTTATTAAATTAAAAACAAAAATGCATTTATAATTCAAAAGATTTCATTCAAAAGTGCGGCGAAAGAAATCCGCCTTCGGTCTTCTTCAAACTGCGCCACTTGAATTGAACTTCTTCCTCACTTCTCATTCATTTATTGTTCATCTTTATTTATTATTTATTTATTTATTTATTATTTATTTGTTTATTTATTTATTTATTTTAAAATTATTTATTTATTACTTTCATTTATTCGTTTATTTCTTATTTTCAAATGACACTTTTTCTGCTGCCTTGGAGTCCATTCGCAGCCAACCACCGCAGCAGCAGCTTAGAAGAACCAAATAAGCAAATAATAAATAAATAAATAAATAAATAAATACATAATAAATAATAAATAATAAATAAATAATAATAAATAATAATAAATAAATAAATAATAAATGGAAAATAAATAAATAAAGAACTGAGACAATGAGTAAAAGTGGAAAGCGAAGTTTATTGCTGCTTGCTGCTGCTATTTCCGATTAAAATAAACAAATTAATGAACAAAAAGTTAACTAATTAATCAGACAAAAGGAGACAAAGCATGCTAGCCAGTTAGTTAGCTAGCTAGCTAGCTAGCTAGCTAGCTAGCTGCTTTCGTGTCTCTCTCTCCGCCCATCTACTCGCTTATCTAGCCAGCTAGCTAGCTACCTAGCTAGCTAGCTCACTAGCTAGCTAGCAACCTAGCTAGCTAGCTAACTAGCTCGTTAGCTAGCTAGCTACCTAACTAGCTAGCTAGCTACCCAACTAGCTAGCTAGCTGCCCGAACTAGCTAGCTAGCTACCTAACTAGATAGCTAGCTACCCAACTAGCTAGCTAGCTACCCGAACTCGCTAGCTAGCTACCTAACTAGCTAGCTACCTAACTAGCTAGCAAGCTACCCAACTAGCTAGCTAGATACCCGAACTACCTAGCTAGCTACCCGAACTAGCTAGCTAGCTACCTAACTAGCTAGCTAGCTTGGCGCTGCAGAAAAGACCGCAGCAAAATGCTGTGGCGCTCCTCTCCGGAGGAAAATAAATTAACAAAAATAAAATAAAATTGGATTGAATGAAATTAAATTAAATTATATTAAATTGAATTTGATAAAACAAAGTGAAATGGAAGTCTGCACAGATCGAGAGACAAAAGAAGACAAATAAAAGGAAAAGACGCGCAACCCCCAAGTTCGCAAGAGACAAAGAAGTGCATGCAGCAGCAGCAGCAGCAGCAGCAGCAGCAGCAGCAGCAGCAGCAGCAGCAGTTGCTGCTGCTGCTGTTGTCACCCTGCGTCTCCGCCGCGGCGGAGAGAGGGCGCGGGCAGCAGCAGGGCGCCTGACAAGCTTTGCTGCTGCAGCTGCTGCTGGTGCATCAGCTGCTGCTGCATCAGCTGCTGCTGCATCAGCTGCTGCTGTTGCTGCTCAGCAGCAGCAGCAGCAGCAGACCTGCGCGTGCTGCTGCTGCTTGGCTCTCCCCGCGAGAGCTCTTTAAAAAGGCCTCCCCTCACAACTTCCGTTTCTGCTCTCCTTACGCGCAGGCCCTGTCTGCTGCTGCTGCTGCTGCTGCTATTGGTGTTGCTGCTGCTGCTGCTGCTGCTGCTGCCGGGAGCTGCAACACGTGGAACTGCTAGGGGGATCTTCACGCTGACTGCTCTTTGCTGCGAGCCAAGCTTGGGGCCTATTGCTGCTGCAGCTCTCGGCGCTGCTGCTGCGGTTGCTGCTGCTGCTGCTGCTGCTGCGACACGGGGGCGCGCTGCGGGGGCTGTTGTGGCTCTTGCTGCTGCTGCATGCAGCGCCTGCAGATAAAAGAAGACACAAAAAACTTATTGGAAATAAACAATTAAATCAAATAAAAATAAATGATGAACTATTAAAAAAGGAACAGCAGCAAACGCTTGAAAACGGCTCAAGTATTTGCTGCAACTGACAAACACTTTTGAATCAGAAGAAGCAAAAAAGGAATTAAAGGCGGCTTTCTTCCCAAGAAAGAAGCAAAATGAATTTAAAAGTGCCTTTATTGAATAAAGGAGAAAAAAAGAGATAAAAAAGGACCAAAAAGAACTGAAAAAGTTGAAAAAAAAGTCAAAAAGAAGCAAAATGCATGCACTCACTGCAGCAGCTCGAATCTCTTCTGCATGCACTTCCAAGTAGACACAAAGACCCTCCAGCTTGTAGCAAGCAACAGCAGCTTCCTGAGAAAAGAATTAACAAAAACAAATCCAATTAATTTATTTTAAAGAAAAAAAAACAAAAATAAATCCAATTGATTCATTTTGAAAGGAAAAAACTCCTTTTTGGACCTGTCTGGAGGCACAGAGGCCCCAAAGACTTGGCTGGATCTTCGGAAAGAAAAGAATTTCATTTTATTTTCTTTTTGCGAAATAAAAGAACTTTTAAATTAAATTATTTGGAAAAGAAACGGCTTTGTTTGGCCACAGATCGCTGCAGAAGGAAGAAAGTTGAAATAAATCTGAAATTCAGAAACGCGAATTCAAGTGAAACTTTTGTTCGATTTTTCGCGAAAAAGTGGGAAAAAAAGGATTTAAAAAAAAGAAAAAAGAAAATAAAAAGAAATAAAAAGAAATAAAAAAGAAAAAGAGAACCAGCAGCAAAAAGAATCTCGAAAAAAGAAGAAAACGGAAACTATTCACCTCCAGCGCTTCCTTCCTGCTGCTGCTGGAAGCAGCGCAGCCCGGGCACGCCTGGGGCCCTGCTGCTGCTGCTGCTGCTGCAGCAGCAGCAGCAGGCCCTTTGTAAGGCGAAATGGCACTTATTTCACTTTTAGTTTGTTTTCCGAGAGAAAAAGACAAAAAGTTGTTCAAAGATCGCAGCCCGCCGGCGCCCAGCAGCCGCTGCAGCTCCCCCGTCACTGAGTCGCATTCCTTCAGGAAATAAAGAGCGTCCTGAGCAGCAACTTCAAATTAAAACCATTTCTTTGTTTTATTTTCATTTTATTTTCATTTTTTTTATTTTTATTTCCAACTTCGCGCAATTTGAGGCATTTTTACTTCCAATTTCGTGCAATTTGATGCAAAAAACGCCAACTACAAGCGCCAATCCGCACACTTCCGAAGACGCAGCCAGCCGCTGCGCAGCAGCAGCAGCAGCAGCAGCAGCAGCAGCAGCAGCGGCAGCAGCAGCAGCAGCAGCAGGAGAGCCTCCGAGGACAAAATCTGATAAATGGCGTAAAATAATCGCAAGCAATGAGAGCAGCAGATTGGTTAATTAATTAATAATAAGGGAAGGAAACAAAAACCACAAATAACAACAACAAATAAATAAATAAATAAATAAATAAATAAATAAATAAATAAATAAATAAATAAATAAAT
>NW_013651754.1:0-84559 GCF_000499385.1 Eimeria necatrix | reverse complement strand
AATAAATAAATAAATAAATAAATAAATAAATAAATAAATAAATAAATAAATAAATAAATAAATAAATAAATAAATAAATAAATAGAAAAACAGAAGTTCAGTAAAGAGGAACTTCTCACTTTCCGCATGACGAGGGCTTCGCACAAATTGCGGCGACAGTTCTGGCAGGCGTCAAAGCACGGAAGCCTGCTGCTGCTGCTGCTGCTGCTGCTGCTGCTGCTGGCAGTGCTGCTGCTGCTGCTGCTGCTGCTGCTGACGCCGTTGGGCGCGGCGAGTGCGCCGGCGTTCGCGCTGGCGCTGCCGTTAGCAGCAGCAGCAGCAAACTGCTGCGCCGCAGCGACAGCAAACCGCCCAGGCCTTCGCCCCTGAGGGGGGGAAAGCGCCCGGAGTGGAGGGCCTCTCCGACGCGGCAGGAGGGCGAGGAGGAGTGCCCGTACGCAGAAGAGGGAAGCGCCCCCATGCTGCTGCTGCTGCTGCTGCTGCTGCTGCTGCTGCTGCTGCTGCGGCTGCGGAGCCGGGGGCGCTGCGGGGGGGCTGCGTGCTCGGGGCGGTGGCGGCGCTGCTGCTGCTGCTGCTGCTGCTGCTGCTGGTCTCGGGAAGCGGCTGATGGGCGGGCTGGGGGCCGGGGACACGGCAGGAGCAGCAGGAGCAGCAACAGCAGCAGCTGCTGCTGCTGCTGCAGCTTCGAGCCAGAATCGATCTTACAGCAGCAGACTGCCGCAGGCGGAGAGGGCGAGGGGAAGATGGAGAAAATTCTCTCCAGAAAAGTGGACGCAGCAGTGGCTGCTTCTGTGAGTGCCGAAGCAAAGTGCAGCAGCAGCAGCTGCTGCTGCTGCTGCTGCGGCTGCTGCTGCTGCTGCTGTTGCTGCAGCAGCCGCAGCAGCCGCAGCAGCGGCGGCCCGTGTTGGGAGGCGGAGAAGGCGAAAGCGCTGCGAAGGCCTCAAATGGTATTCTTTGCTGCGCTGCAGAAGAAGGCAGCAGCAAGAAGACAAAGCAGCAGCTTGCTGCGCCCGCCCGCCGCCGACTAGCCAGCCAGTGCAGCAGCGGGAAAACTTTGAATAAATTAATTAATTGTTTCAAAATAAAACAAATTAATGAATTAAACAACTTGGAAACGCCAAGAAATCCCCTGGCAGCAGACGGAGCCAGACAAAGAAGCTTCGGGGCTTTTTGAGTCACCGGCGGGGCCCGCCGCCGGCGCCCGGGGCTCCAAAATGCATTTATTTTAATTTTAATTTCAATTTTAATTCAAAATTTGTCAAAATGGATTTATTTAATTGCCTTCTTTAGTTGCAAATGGCTGCTCGGAGGGGGCTAAGGACTGCCCTACGGGCGGTCCCACATTTCTTCCCACGCAACTCTTCCGCTGCTGCTGGAACTGCTGCAGCAGCTGCAGCTGCTGCTGCTGCATCTGCTGCTCCTTTTGCTGCTGCTGCTGCTGGCTCTGCCTCTTCAATTCGCCTTGCTGCAGCTGCTGCTACTCCAGGCTTCACCCCTCACGCTGCGCCTCTTCAACTGCGCAACTGCAGCAGCAACTGCAGCAGCAACTGCAGCAGCAACTGCAGCAGCAACTCCAGCAGCAACTCCAGCAGCAACTGCAGCAGCAACTGCACCTTCTTCGGCAGCACGCGCAGCTGCTTGGTGCTGCAGCAAGCAGGAAGAGCCTCTCAAGGCCTCCGGCCTTCCTCTCTGCGCAGCCACTGCTCAGCCGCCGCCGGCAGCTCTGCTGCTGCTGCTGCTGCTGCTGCTGCTGCTCCGCAGCAGCAGCTCTCTCGCACCGGCCCGCAGCAGCCTGCGGAGTCTTCCGCAGCGGCAGCGCCGAGCCCCCCCACGGACGCGGGGCGAACTGCAGCAGCAGCAGCAGCAGCAGCAGCAGCAGCGCAGCAGGAGGGCGCAGCAGCAACGAGCGCGCAGCAGCAGCTGGCGCAGCGGGCTGCGGAGAGCCAGCGGCTGTGGGACTTGCTGCTGCCGGAGCGGAACTTGAGCTGCTGCTCCCCAGCCTTCTGGCTGCTGCTTGCTGCTGTGCTGCTGCTGCACTTCTACAACAACAAGAAGGAGCAGCAGCAGGCGCAGCTCGGCGAAGTCCTCTCCGCAGAAGAAGCCAAACAGCGAATGCTTGCGCAGGCAGCGCGCCTCCGCAGGCAGCAGCAGCAGCAGCAGCAGCAGCAACAGCAGCAGCAGCAGCAGCAGCAGCAGCAGCAGCAGCAGTGTCAGCAGCAGCAGCAGTAGTGTAGTATCAGCAGCAGCAGTAGTAGCAGCAGCAGCAGTAGTAGCAGCAGCAGCAGCAATATCTGCGGCAGCAGGAGCTTGAGCAGCAGTAGTATTAGCAGCGGAAGCAGCCGCAGCATCAATAGCAGCAGCAGCAGCATCTGCAGCAGCAGCATGAGCAGCAGCAGTAGCGGCTGCGCTACGAACAGCGGCCGCAGCAGCGCTGCTGCGGCAGCAGCAGCGACTGCAGCAGCAGCAGCAGCGACAGCTGCGCCAGCAGCAGCAGCAGCAGCAGCTCAAAGCAGCCGTTTCCCCCTCTTTAACGGCGCAGTGCAAAACAGCCGCAGCAGAACAGCAGCGGCAGCAGCAACGGCAACTGCAGCAGCAGCAACGGCAACTGCAGCAGCAGCAACTGCAGCAGCAGCAACGGCAACTGCAGCAGCAGCAACGGCAACTGCAGCAGCAGCAACAGCTTAACCAGCTGGCAGCAAAGCGGAAACAAAAAAGTCCTGCGCGAGCGCTTCAAGGGCTAAGGGCTCGGACTGTCTCCCCCCGCATTCCACGGGCTGCTGCTGCTGCTGCTGCTGCTGCTGCCGCTGCTGCTGCTGCTGCTGCTGCTGCTGCGGCTACCTGGCAGCTGAGGGGGGGCAGCCCAGAGCTGCGGCCCCTCGGGGCCCCTGGGGGCCCCCCTGACTTAACAAATTCAGCAAGACTCTTCTGTGGGCTGAATAGCTAGTTTGCTGCTGCTTCCTTAGTGAAAAGGCTGCGCAGCAGCAGCAGCGGGTGCTGCTGGCAGCAGCAGCAGCAGCAGCAACGGATGCCGCTAGCAGCGGCAGAGGCGGCTGGTGCTGTTGGCAGAAGCAGCAGCAGCGGATGCTGCTAGCAGCAGCAGCAGCAGCAGCGGATGCTGCTGGCAGCAGCAGCAGCAGCGGATGCTGCTAGCAGCAGCAAGTGCTGCTGCTGGGGCGGAATGGGAGCTGCTGCTTCCCTTTGCGGGAGTTGCTGCTGCTGCTCTCAGCGCCGCAGACAGCAGCAGCAGCAGCAGCAACTTTGCTGCTGCCTTCACTCGCTCTTCATCACAAAGTTCGGGTCCATGCGGTACTTGGCTTCGAATCTGCAGCGGAAATTCAAATTTTCGGAATTCAAGTTTTTGAATTCCGGTTTTTTGAACTGAAGATTCTTGAATTCAAGTTTTCTGAATTCAAGTTTCTTTAATTTCAAGTCTCTCGAATTCAAGTTTTTTGAATTCAAGTTTTTCGAATTCAAGTTTTTTGAATTCAAGCTTTTTGAATTCAAGTTTTTGAATTCAAGTTTTTGAATTCAAGTTTTTGAGTTTATGGGCTGTTTTGGCCCCAGCAGCTGTTTAGAAACGGGAAATGTCTAATTGTGCATTAAACAAAAAAAAGAAGTATTTATGAAATCAAAAAGAAGAAAAAAAATATCTTTTCTCACCGTTCGAACCAGCGGTCCAGCAGTGCCTGATTTCCGCCTCCTTGAAACGATTCTAAGTAGCTGGAAGCGAGAAAAACAGAAAAAAGTTCAAAAGTTGCAAAAAAACGCAAAAATTGTAAAATAATTCAAATGGTGAAAGCTGAACAGAAGTGGATCTTGACTAGAAAGAGCAGAGTAAAGGGCCGGAGCTGAGGTGTCTGTACACCCCAAGTGCGCACGCGACCCACCGGTACAAATTCAATGCCACTTTTCGCGCATATTCTTTTTTTGCGTCAACGATCGGTTTCGTTTCGAGTTTCACTGTCAAGCTTTCCGCAGATTCCAGCAAACTGAACAGAAAAAGCAGGATTTGATGCAGCGGAAAACCAGAAAACGAAAGCTTTCCCGAAGTTGCACACGCCGTTGCCCGCGGCGGAATTCAAGTTTGCTGGGCCTTGCAATTCAAATTTCCGAATTTTTTATTTTATTTATTTATTTTCTGCATTATCTGCACTTTGCGATCCCTCATGACGGCGGGCCAGGCCACTTACAAGCCAAGCCGCACCCCGTCCACCTGCTGAGCCTCGGGCAGCAGATTCCTGCGCGCAGCAGCAGCAGCAGCAGCAGCAAGGAAGCAAACATGAACGGAGGCTGGCGCAGCCCCGAGAAGCATTTGAGGCACTTCTTTGGCCCGCAGTGCTGCTGCTGCTGCTGCTGCTGCTGCTGCTGCTGCAGGCTGGGTGTCTTTGGCTTTTTTGCAAAGGCAGCAAAAGCTGCTGCTGCTTGCCAGCCGGTGGACAGCAGAGTGCTCGGCCTGTTGTTCGTCAACACTCCCAAGAACTGCAGCGCAGAAAGGCAAAAGTGCAGCAGCAGATTGCTGCTGCTGCTACTGCTACCGCTGCTGCTGCTGCTACTGCTACCGCTGCTGCTGCTGCTACCGCTGCTGCTGCTGCTGCTGCTGCTGCTGCTGCTGCTGCTGACCTCCCAGTCTGCGAAGGGGGGCAGCGCGAAGTAAATGCCAATGCCTGTGTCTGGGGGCAGCTGGTTTTGCTGCGTCAAGAAGCAAACGACATCTGCTGCTGCAGGCTTTAAGTCCAGCAGCCACTTTGCGTCTCCCTGCAGCTGCTGCGGGAACGCGCAGGCGTTCCCAGGCACTATCACCCCTATCGGATTCACGCTCATCCTCCTGCAGCTGCTGCTGCTGCTGCTGCTGCTGCTGCTGCTGCTGCTGGTGTTGCTGCTGCAGGTGCTGCTGGTGCTGGGGCTGTTAGCGCTGCTGCTGGTGCTGTCGGTGCTGCTGCTGCCGCTGCTGCTGCTGCTGCAGCTTCGCTGCCGGGCTGGCGCTGCTGCTGCAGCGGGAGCTGCTGCTGCTGCGGCTGGGGGGCCCGCAGCAGCTAGCTGCAGCAAGAGGCTGGGGTCTGGGCTGCTGCAGCAGATCCTGGCTTTCAGAAAAGGCCCTGGGGATTGGTTTGCTGCAGAGTCTTTTAATAACAAAAAGTAAAAGAGAAAAAGCTGCAGAAGGCAGCGCTGCGGGGCTGTTCAAGAAAGCTGCTGCTGCTCTGTGGCTAGCACACGCCCCACGGCTGCGTTTGCTGCGCACCTTCGTGGCTGCAGCGTCTTTTCAAAAACTCTAATTTTATTTTAATTATTTAAATTATTAATTTCACTTTTTAATCTCCAAAAAGGGCAATTCGGCTGCATGCAACTGGCTGTCAGTCAGCAGCAGCCCGGCGGCTTGGGGCTGCCGCAGACACTCTGGGGTCTGCGTCGCCTCCCGCCGTTTCTTTGCTGCCAAATTAATTTAATTCAATTTTAAATATATTTATTTAATAAATTAATTCAAATCGGCGAAGTTTGGTGCCCGCGGAAGAGAGAATCGCCCCGTGTTCCTGCTGCTGCCACCGACCTCACCACCTTTGCTGCTTCTCGACTCTCCTCTTCCTTCAGCTGCTGAGACAATGACTGCCCCTTTTGCTGCTCCTGTCCACATGTGCAGCACTTAAACGCGGGGCGCAGCTCCTCACTTGCTGCAGCAATAGCAGCAGCAGCAGCAGCAGCAGCAGCAGCAGCAGCAGCGCAGCAGCAGCAGCAGCAGGGGACGCGAGCGAGCCTTTGCCATGCCAGCAATACCTCTCTGCGAGGGAGGGCACTCCCTGCCTCTCAAAGCCCCCCACTCTGTGCCGCAGATGCAACAACAGCAGCTGCTGCTGCAGCAGCAGCAGCAGCTGCTGCTGCAGCAGAAGTGCTGCGATGTTGGGCGGCCCTCGCTTGCATGCAGCGACGGCGCAGCAGCAGCAACAGACAAGCAACTGGTCCAGTGGTCCTTCCTGGCCTTGCCGCTGCCGTGTTCTTGCTGCAGCACCCCTCCGCCGCAGCAGCTGCTGCAGCCGCTGCCGTGCAGCAGCAGCAACTTTGCTGCGCTGCAGCTGCTGCCGCAAGACCTCGTGGCTGTCACCTTCTGCTGCTGCGTGCAGCAGCTAAGAAAAGACAAGGCCCTTCCCCTCAATCCCAACAAAATGTGGAAGCCCGTCAGAAAGCGAATATACAGACACAAGTGTTGGGACTACGCAAACTTGCTGGCGCAGCAGCAGCAGCAGCAGCTGCAGCAGCAGCAGCAGCAACAGCTCCAGCAGCAGCAGCAGCTGCTGCTGCAGCAGCAAGAAAATTACGAGCGAAACAATGAGGCTACCACGTCAGCAGCCAGGGAGGCGGCTGAGTCCGCAGCCCCAAAAGACCCCACCGCCGCCCCTGGGGCAGCAGCAGCAACAGCAGCAGCAGCAGCAGCTGCTGCTGCTGCTGCTGCTGCTGCAGATCTGGCAGCTGAAGGCGTCGATGTTGCTCTGCTGCAGCGGCTTCTGATTCGCGAGCTCTGCGGCCGTTTTTTCGTTTGGTTTTATTTCGACGCTGTGAGGAAAGTGCTTGCTGCCCCCTGCAGCAGCAGCAGCAGCAGCAGCAGCAGCAGCAGCAGCAGCAGCAGCAGGAAAGGCAGCAAGAGCGGCAGCGTGCCTGTGACAACGGAGTGGATAGAATGCGCCTACGCCGCTTTGCTGCAGACACCCACGTGGAGATTTGCTGCCTATCTTCCCTTCTGCTGCGCGCCCCACCCCGATGATGCTGCTGCTGCTGCTGCTGCTGCTGCTGCTGCTGCTGCGGACCACTGGCAGCAGCAGCAGCAGAAGCAGCAGGAAGAGGCCAGCGCGCCGGTGCAGCAGCTAGCGGAGGCGTTCGATATAGATATGCTGCTAAGGCCCGGCAGCAGCTACAGCGACTCCGAGGAAGAAGAAGCAGCAGCAGCAGCAGCAGCAGCAGCAGCAACAGCAGCAGCGACAGCAGCAACTTCAGCTGCAGCAGCACCAGCAGCTGCTGCTCTTGAGCCAAAGCTCACCGAGCAGGCGCCAGCAGCAGCAGCCGCAGCAGCAGCAGCAAATGCAGCAGATGTGCGGGAGGAGGCAACAGCAGAACCAGCCCTTGTGGCGGCCCATGTACCAGCAGCAGCAGCTGCTGCTGCAGCAAGTTCATCTTCTACTACTGCACTTGCTGCTGCAGCAGCAAGTGCAGCAGTAGAAGGCGCGCCAGTATCAGCAGCAGTCGCTACAGCAGCAACTACAGCAGCAGCCGCAGCAACAGACGCTCTAGCAGCTACAGCAGCAACAGCTGCAGCAGCAGCTTCAGCAGTAGCTGCAGCAGCAGCAGCAGCAACGGAAGATGCAGCAGCAGCAGCAACAACAGAAGAGGCAGACGTTCTAAGCGGACGGAGAAGCCGCAGATCAACAGTGGACTTCTCAGTCGCGCCGACACAGCAGTTGCCTCACGTGCTTCAGCAGCAGCAGCAGCAGCAGCAGCAGGAGCAGCAGCAGCAGCAGCAAGAGTGGCTAACAGAGCAGCAGCAGCTGCAGCAACAGCATCATCTACCGCCGCCAGAGCAGCAGCAACAGCAGCAACAGCAGCAACAGCAAGTGCAGCATCGGCAGCAAAAGAGGCAGAAGCACCAGCTGCTCAATCCTGTGCAGAAGGTGGAGCAGAAGCGCCAGAAAAAGCAGCAGCAGCAGAAGGAGCAGCAACAGCAGCAGACAGAGCAGCAGCAGCAGCAGCAGCAGACAGAGCAGCAGCAACAGGGGCAGCGGGAGCATCAGCAGCTGCAGGAGTTGCAACAGCAGCAGCAAGCGCAGCTGCAAGAGCAGCTGCAGCAACAGCAGAAGGTGCGTCCGAGAAAGCGTGGCAGCACCGATAGCAGTCACAGCAGCAGCAGAAGCAGCAGCAGCAGCAACAGCAGCAGCAGCAACAGCAGCAGCAGCAACAGCGTGGACAAGCGACCGCGGCTTTCCTTTAAGCGTTTAGATGCTGCAACAGAAGTAGCAGCAGCCGAAACGTCAGCAGCAGCAGCAGCAGCAGCTGCAGAAGCGAGAGCTGACGCAGCAGCAGCAGCAGCAGCAGCAGCAGCAGCAGCAGCAGAAGGCGCAGCAGCAGCACTGAAAGGCTCGGCAGCAAGAAAAGCAGAAAAACATAGCAATGGGGACGATGTTACAGTCATACTGTCTGACGAAGAGCCCCAGCAGCAACAGCAGCAGCAGCAGCAGCAGCAGCAGCAAGCAGGTCAAAGCAGCAACAAGCAGCAGAAGAAGCGGCAGCAGGTGCTGCTCGTGGATCAGTGTGATTCTTGTGAAATGGAGGAGAAGCAGCAGCAAGAGCAGCAGCCGAAAGAGCAGCAGCAGCAGCAAGAGCAGCAGCAAGAGCAGCAACAAGAGCAACAAGAGCAGCAGCAGCAAGAGCAGCAAGAGCAGCAGCAGCAACAAGAGCAGCAGCAGCAGCAGCAGCAGCAACCTGATGATGACGACCTCGTCGATTTTGAAGAGGCGGTGTCGCCTAGCGAAGGTGCAAGAACAGCAACAGCAGCAAAGGACAGCAGCAGCGGCAGCAGCAGCAGCAGCCTGCTGGAGCTGCTGGGCAGCAGCAGCAGCACTGAAGTGATCGCGGAAGCGTGCAGAGGAGCAGAAGCAGCAGCAGCAGCAGCAGCAGATGCCAACAGCAGCAGACGCAGCAGCGTCTGCAGCAGCACAGTTCCCTCTCCCTATAGGGCTCTGTTTGCACCTAGCAATTCGCTGCAGCAGTCCCAGCAGCAGCAGCAGCAGCAGCAGCAGAAGCAGCAGCAGCCAAAGTTGTGGCAGCGCCTGCAGCAAGAAGTTAAGGAAATATTCAGCGACCCACAGGCGAGCGGCAGCAGCAGCAACAGCAGCAGCAGCAGGCGCAGCAGCAGCTCCACCCCAGGTCGTGCAGACATGCGCAAGAATGGGACTGCAGCAGCAGCAGCAGCCGCTGCAGCAGTGTCAGCAGCAGCAGCAGCGACAGCAGCAGAAGCGGAGGAAGCAGCGCCTGGGTCGCCGGTGCTGCTGCAGCACGCCGCGAAGGCCCACAAGCAGCGAAAAGCAGCAGCAGCAGCAGCAGCAGCAGCAGCACGCAGCAATCTGCTGGGAGACCCTGACTCCAGAGCAGCAGCAAAGTGTTTCTTGACTCAGGTGGACCGGAAGCTGCAGCGGCTGCAGCAGCAGGCGCTCCCAGCAGCAGCAGCAGCAGCAGCAGCAGCAGCAGCAAAGCCCACTCCAACAGCGGCAACGGGAGCAGCAGCAGCAGGACGTCCCTCGCGGAAGCTCGGGGCTACAGCCGCAGCCGTGTCTGGGGGAAAGAGCAGCAGGGCCAAAAGCAGCAGCAGCAGCAGCAGCAGCAGCAGCAGCAGCAGCAGCGCGCTGCCTCGCCTTGGTCTCTCACGGCCGCGCTTTACCCCGCAGCAGCACAAGGCAGCAGCAGCACCTGCTGCTGCTGCTGCAGCAAAAGTTACCAGCAGCTCCTCAGCCCTTCCGCGCCTGAAGCGGCAGCAGCGGCAGCAGCAGCAGCAGCAGCGGCAGCAGCAGCAGCGGCGGGCTGTGAGCAGCAGCGCCCTCCCCGCCGTGAGCCCCTGGAGCCATTAGATCTCAGTTCTGTTCAAGAGGGGGGCCCCCAGGGGCCCCCCTAGCGGCGGGGCCCCTTGCTGTGCATGCTGCGCCTGCTGCTGCTGCTGCTGGTCTGCTGCTGCTGCTGCTGCTGCTGCTGCTGCTGCTGCTGCTTAGCGCATAAAAGTGTGCTTAACTCCCCGTCATGTGTCTACGAGACCCCAGCCATTGTCCATAGGGGGCCCCCATCGATATCCCTTGTGGGGCCCCCAGGTGCCCCCAAAGGGCCCCCAGGGGCCCCCAAAGGGCCCCCAGGGGCCCCGAAAGGGCCCCCAGGGGCCCCCAAAGGGCCCCCAGGGGCCCCCAAAGGGCCCCCAGGGGCCCCCAAAGGGCCTCCAGGGGCTTCCAAAGGGCCCCCAGGGGCCCCTAAAGGGCCCCCAGGGTTCCCCACAGGGCCTGCAGGGGCCCCCAAGGGGCCCCCGGGGCCCCCAGGGGCCCCTAGGGGCTTCCAAAGAGGTGTTTAAGGGCACCCACTGTAGGTCTTGCTGCTGGGGGGCCCCCTCCCGTTCTGTAACCCTAGGGGGGCCCCCTGATGCATGTTAGGGAGAATGCTGCTGCTGCAGCTTTTGAGAGTTAGTGGGACTATAGCCATGCAGGGCAGCAGCGGCAGCAGCAGCGGCGCTGCAGCAGCTGCTGCTGCTGCTACTGCTGCTGCAGCATTGAAACAAATTACTTTCTCCCCTCTGCTGCCTTACCTCTCTAAGGGAGCAGACGGGGCAGCAGCAGCAGCAGCAACACTCCTACTTCAGCAGCCGCAGCAGCTGCAGCAGCAACAGCAAATCTGGTGCTGCTGCAGCTCTATTTTTTCTGCTGTTTCTGGAACCCTGCTGCTGCGCGGTAGTGCCGCGGGCTGAGCTCCTTGAACAGAATAAATTTTGTTTTCCTTTTAAATAAAATTTAAATTTAATTTTATTTCCTTGATTTAACTTTTAAACCCTAAAAATAAGGGAGGCAGAGAAGCGCGGGTGGCTCTTGGGGCCCCATCAGGAGCAGCAGCAGCAGCTGCTGCTGCTCGCAGCAGCAAACCGCTCTGGAGCTTCTGTGCACCTTCGTTCTTTTAAAAAGCTGCATTTGAGCCACACGGTTACCAGCAGCAACAGCAGCTGCAACAGCAGCAGCAGCAGCAGCAGCAGCAGCAGTCCGTGTGTGCAGAAAGCCAAGGCACAGTGCCTTGCGCGTACGGCCCCTTTGCCTTTCAAGCTCATCTTTGCAGCTAGAGAGAATTTATTTTGTAAATTTAATTTATTTATTTCATTATTTGCTGCTAGCGGTTTGTCACAGAGCAGCAGCAGAAGGCTCCCAGCCCCAGAACCACGACGGCACAGCAGACAGCAGCAGCAGCAGCGGCAGCTGCGCTCAGCCCCGACAAGCACAGCAGCAGCAGCAGCAGCAACAGCAGCAGCAGCAGCACAAGGATGGCTGGCTAGGGGCAGGGGGCTTGGGGAGAAAGACAGAGTCACGCTGAGAGCCGCAAACCAGCAGCAGCTGCTGCTGCTGTTTTGCCGCTGCGAGCACTGGTGTTCTTGAGAACGCAGCAGCAGCAGCAGCAGCAGCAGCAGCAGCAGCAGCAGCAGCATGCAACAGCAGCGCCACAGCAGCATTGCTGGGCCGGCTTCTTTCGCGCAGGGGCCGTCGCAGCTCGCCTACCAGAACCGCCAGCGCCGGGCATCACTGCAGCAGCAGCAGCAGCAGCTGGTGGAGCGGCTGCAGCACCTGCAGCACGAGCAGCAGCAGCAGCAGCTGCTGCTGCAGCAGGACGACCAGCAGCAGCAGCAGCAGCAGCAGCCACGGGGCTGGTGTTCCTGCTGCTTCTCTCTAGAGCTATTTGCTCTTAGAGTTGAAAATGTTTGCTGCTGCGGGACCCCGACTTCCCTCTTCAGCCCTGCAGCGCGCTTCTGCTTCCATTGCTGCCATCCCGGAGGCTAGGGCCCCCTTGGGGGGCCCCCCGGGGGCCCCCCTGGGGGCCCCCCATGTTGGCTTCCACGGGGGCCCCCTGGGGGGCCCCCTGGGGGCCCCCCACGTTGGCTTTCAGGGGGGCCCCTTGGGGGGCCCCTTGGGGGGCCCCTTGGGGGGCCCCTTGGGGGGCCCCATGGGGGGCCCCCCGGGCCCTCTGAGAGTGGCTTCCGGTGGGGGCCCTTTAGAGGAGCCCCGTTGGGGCCACTTAAGGGGCCCCTCTCGGCTGCTGCTGCTGCCTGCAGCGCAGCAGCAGCAGCAGCAGCAGCAGCTGCTGCTGCTGCTGCTGCTGAGTCAGCAGCGGCACTTTCGGCACATACCCACTAGTGGGTTTCCGGGGTTTCTGGAAAAGAGAAAACTAAAAAAGAAAAAGAAAGAAGAACCCTCGAGCGAGCTGCAGCGGCTGCTGCTGAAGCGCGTCGAGGCTTTCTCTAAACCCGTAAACCCTAAACCCTAAACCCTAAACCCTAAACCCTAAGCCCCAGGCTCCGGAGCTCCTTGCAGCTGCAGCAAGTCCCATCAGGCGTTCTTTTGTTGCTTCGAGGCGTAGTCCTTGACGCTTAGGCAAGGTCTTGTGGTTTAGGGTTTAGAATCTAGGGTTTAGGGTTTAGGGTTTAGGGTTTAGGGTTTAGGGTTTAGGGTTTGTGGCAGGTGATCGCTCCAAGTGACCCCCCTTTAGAAATGGACAGCAGCCGCATCCCCTCGGCGTTACAAGTTTCCAGCCCGCTGCTGCCGCCTCACTTGCTGCTGCGCGTGCGCCGCGTGTACTGCTTCCGCTAAAGCCTGCTGCTCCACCGCTGCTGCTGCTGCTGCTGCTGCTGCTGCTGCTGCTCAGATCTCTCCAAGTTGAAGTCCTGCGGCGCCGTAGTAGGCATAGACAGGTCTCTGCGCATTTATGGGGAGGGCCGGGGCTTTAGAGGTTCTGCTGCACTCTTTTCAGCAGCAGGGCCTTGGCTGGAGGCTTTCCTGCAGCAGCAGCAGCAGCAGCAGCAGGTGCCGCTGCAGCTGCAGCAGCAGCAGCAAGACGCAGCAGCTGCGGCAGCAGCCGTCGACTCTTTCCTCGCGACTGCGCGGCAGCTGCATGCGTCGCTGCTTCCCCCCAAGCTTCAGCAGCAGTGGCCACTTTCTGCTGCAGCAGACGCTGCAGCAGCAGCAGCAGCAGCAGCAGCAGCAGCAGCAGCGGCTGCAGCAACAGGAGCAGCAGCGGCGGCGCGCAGCGCCGCCGCTGCGCTGAACAGCGCAAGCAGTGACCCTGTTGCAGCAGCAGCAGCAGCAGCAGCAGCAGCAGCAGCAGAGAGGGGGCCCCTGCCGCCGCAGCAGCTGCTGCGCCCCGGGGCCCTCGTGGTGACCCCAGGCTTTGGGGCCCCCCATTTGTTTTTGCTGCACTGCGTGGAGCCCAATGCTGTGCTGACGCAGCAGCAGCTGCTGCAGCAGCTGCTGCTGCTGATTGACTGCGACGCGGCGGAGGCGCGGCTCCAGCGCAAGCAGCAGCAGCAGCAGCAGCAGCAGCAGCAGCAGCAGCAGCAGCAGCAGCAGCAGGAGTTTGAGCAGCGGAGAAAAGAAAAGGCCCCCCGCCTCTACTTGCTGGAGTGCTGCTACCGCAGAGCACTTGCTGCTGCTGCTGCGCTGCAGCTGCAGACAGTGGCGCTGCCGCTGCTGGGCACGGGCGCGGGTGGCTACCCGCTGCATGCTGCAGCGTACTGTGCTGCTGCAGCAGCACACCGCTGGCTGCAGCAGCAGCAGCAGCAGCAGCAGCAGCAGCAGCAGCAGCAGCAACAGAGGCTCAAGATCGTTTTTTGTACTCCCGAGAGAAACGAGTGGAAGGCGCTGGACATCAACATAAGGCGACGCATGCAGCTCTTCACACCGTCGTAACCCTCAGCAGCAGCAGCAGCAGCAGCAGCAGCAGCAGCAGCAGCAGCAGCAGCAGCAACAGCAGCAGAAGGACTGCGGCGGCGCAGCTTTTGAATACTTTGGTGTTCTCTGTATATAATTGTCTCTTTCTTCAGACTTGTCTCCTTTTCTTTGCATTTATCTCTCATTTTTCTTTTTATTTATTCTTTTTTTCTCTTTCTTATCCGAAGCATTAAATGCCTTTTCGTCTCTTTTAGTTCTTCTTTGCTGCTGCTTGCTGCATCTGCTGCTGCTGCTGCTGCAGCTGCTGCATCAGCTTCACGCCTTTTCTCCTGCTGCAGTGCCTCTCCAGCCTTCAGCTGTCTGTACACCCCACGCTTGCTGCAGCTGCTGAGCTGCAGCAGCAAAAGCATTTTTTCTTTTCCTCAGCAGCACTTGTCTTGGGGCCCCCCAGGGGCCCCACGGGGGGCCCCTCAGGCCTTCGAGGGGGGCCCAGGGGCCCCCGGCCGTCTTCATTAACTTCTGGGGCCCCCCCAGGGGGCCCCTTTAGGGGCCCCCTGGAGAATCCCCTAAGGGGGGCCCCTGGAGGGGCCCCTCGGAGGGGCCCCTTAGAGGGGCCCCTCCGAGGGGGGCCCCTTAGAGGGGCCCCTGGAGGGGCCCCCCCGAGGGGCCCCCTGGAGGGCCCCCCTGGAGGGGCCCCTCCGAGGGGCCCCCTGGAGGGGGCCCCTTTGCGGAGTATTCCCGGCCTTTACAGATATTTAAGGACGCATTTGCTGTGGCAGTGCCAGCAGCTAGCAGGAGCTGGAGCAAGGGTTTAGGGTTTAGGGTTTAGGGTTTAGGGTTTAGGGTTTAGGGTTTGGAGCGGCCGCAAAGCGGATCTTGGTTGTGCTGCTGCAGCTGCTGGCAGGGTGGCTTTTGCCCGCTGCAGCAGCGAGGGGCCCAGCTGGCAGCAAATGAAAACAAAATAAATAAAATGAAATAAAAGAAATAAAAAGTAAATTAAATAAATTATGAAAACAAATAAAAGAGAACTCTCGAGCTGCAAGTGGGGTCTGGAGAAAAGCCTTTTGCTGCTGCATGCAGCAGCAACAGAACTGGGGGAAAAGATAATATTTAAGAGACAAAAAGACTTGAGAATAAATGCAGAAAGATGAAATTAAATGAGACAAAAGGGATTTGGAAAAAAGCAGAAAATAAAATGAAATGGAAGAAAGTGAAAGAAGCCGAGAGGGGTGCACTGGAGCTGAACCGGGTGTATGTACAGACACCCCAGAAGTGGCCTGGCCCCCTTCAGATGACTTTTTTGGAAATTCTTTTTAATGAAAACATTTAATTCAATTAATGCATTTATTTGTGTGCAGAAGGGGGGCCAGGGGCTCTCTGAGCAGCCCCCTAAAGACTGCTTTGTCTTGAGCATTTCTCCGGCTTTTCCCCCAATTTAATAAATACAACTTCACAAATTTCTTTTCCTTTTGCCCTTTTTGCCCCTCTACTCCACAACTTGCTTCTCCGGGGGGCCCCCGCCTGGGGGCCCCCCGAGGGGCCCCCCCGCCTGGGGGCCCCCCGGGGGGCCCCCAGGTTGTAGGGGAACACCCATTACGGGGTAGGGTCACCTCCTCCTCTCCTGGGCCAGCCGGGAGCCGCTTCCGAGGCTTGGGGCCATTTTCGGGAGTCCAAAGCTCTAAATTCAAAATAAAAAGGATATTAAGTTGATTTGTCGAGGAATTAAAGTGTTTAAATTGAAAAGAAAGGGAAATTTAGCTCCGGTGGCCTCCCGGGACCGGGGAGCTGCAGCAAGCAACACACACCAGCAGAGAGCAGCTGCGGAGCGAGCCAACTGCCCAGCCTCCAGCAGCCCCCCCTGCAGCAAAAAACTCTCTTTTCATTGTCTAAATGGCATTAAATTGAATAAATTGAAAAGATTTGTGGCTTTTGCAGCTTCAAGCCGCTTCAAAAGGCCCCAGGCCGCCGGGGGGCCCCCACCACCCGGGGGCCCCCCAGCCGGGGTTGGTTGGTGTTCGGGTTGGGAGCGGCGGCGGCGGCTGCATTTCGGGAGCTTTTCTTTAGATTCAAGTTCCTTTTTTTGGCTTTTTTTGTCAAAAAATATATAATTACTTCTTTCTTTTTCGTCCATAGGCCTCCGTTGGCCCCCAAGCCTCCCCTTCCGCTTGCTGCTGCTGCGCTGCAGCGCCAAAGTCGCAGCTGCTGCCTCTGGGGGCCCCCCGCGCTTTACGGGCTCCTGGCGGCTGCCAAGCCTCTGGGGTCCTCCCTGTTCTTCCCTGGCCTCACTACAGGGAGATGGAGGGCCGCGGTCGTCTCACGGGGGGCCCCCAGGGGCCCCCTTGCCACCCCAAGCTGCTACGGGCAGCACACAAGGTGGGTAGATGCCACGCCTTCTGCGCCGAAGGAGCTGCAGCCGAGGCCCTGCAGTGGCCTGGGGGCCCCAGCTGAGGAGCCCTCAGCAGCAGCAGCAGCAGCAGCAGCAGCAGCAGCAGCAGCAGAAGCGGCAGCGCAGCAGGCTTGTCTCTCAAGGCGTGCGGGGCCGCGGCCCGGCCCTTCGGGAGCAGCAGCAGCAGCAGCAGCAGAAGCAGAAGCCGCAGCAGCGACGCCGTCAGAGTCGCAGCCGCGAGCAGCAGCAGGCCCGAGCCCCCCCTGCTGCTGGTGCCCCCTAGACGACTCCTTTTTGCTGCGGCTCAGCAGCGAGCTGCGGCGGCAGATCTGGTCTTACCATTTGCTGCTGGGGGGGCCCCCCGAGGATGGGGGCCCCTTCCCCCCCCTTCCGAGGGGCCCCCACCACAGCAGCAGTCCCTCTTTTTCCATTTTGCTGTCGGACATGTTTGCCCACGCGCTGCTGACCTCTCCCAGCTGCTGCTGCTTCACCTGCGTGCACCCGCTGCAGCAGCAGCAGCAGCAGCAGCAGCAGCAGCAGCAGCGGCGGCGGCGGCAGGAGTGGCTGGCGGTCGAGGGGCTCTCTGCTGCACACGCCCCAGCAGCAGCTGCTGCTGCTGCTGCTGCTGGGGCCCTCGGAACGCAGCGCGAGGGGCCCCTGGCTGCAGCGCTGCTGCAGACCATGGTGGTGCTGCTGCTGCAGCTGGAGGGTTTTGAAAAGGCCCCAGAGGGGCCCCCGCAGCAGCAAGCAGCTCTTGGGGGCTTCCTGGGGGGCCCCCTGGGGGGCCCCCTGGGGGGCCCCCTGGGGGGCCCCCTGGGGGGCCCCCTGGGGGGCCCCTTCTCCCTTTCTGTCAGCAGGGCTTCTCTTTTTCGTTCTTTGCTGCTGCTGCTGCTGGGCTCTTCTTACTTGGCCATCATTACGCAGCTGGGGGGGCCCCCTGTGGGGTCCCTCAAGTTTGCTGCCAAGGAGGACTCCACGCCGGCCTCCCCTGAGCAGCAGCAGCAGCAGCAGCAGCAGCAGCAGCAGCAGCAGCAGGAGCCGCGCAAAGGGTTTCCGTCCTTCTGGGACTTCATCTCTCTCTTTGGGGCGGAGGCAGCACGGGACCTGCTGCTGCTGCAGACCAGTCAGGAAGCAGCAGCAGCAGCAGCAGCAGCAGCAAAAGCAGCCGGCGCGGACTCTTGTGCTGCTGCAGCAGGGGCCCCAGCGAGGGGCCCCCCTGCTGCCCTCAGCAGCCGCGTCTCCTTGCTGCTGCGCAGATGGGGCCCCCACTGGGGGCCCCCAGACGCAGCAGCTCTTGTGGGCATTTGTTTGAGCCTGCAGAATTTGCTGCTGCAGTGCAGCAACGCGATGCTGCAGGTGTCCCTTTGTCTCCAGCCCTCCGGTGTAGGTGACCCTGCTGCTGCTGCTGCTGCTGCTGCTGCTGGCTCTACTGCTGCGCTTGCTGCTGCTGCTGCTGCCGCTGCTGCTGCTGCTGGTTCTTGCGTGCTGCGGGACTCGCCAGTAGTGCTTTGGTTTTTGCTGCCGTGCAAGTGTGCCTGTTGCTGCTGCTGTTGTTGTTTTGCTGCTGCTGCTGCTGCTGCTGCTGCTGCAAATATACGCTTTGTAGCTGCTGCAGTCTCCGGAGCGCTGTGGCTGCAGGGTGCACTGTGCGTCTTTGACGGCGAGTCGCCTGCCTCCTCCGCAGCAGCAGCAGCAGCAGCTGCTGCTGCTGCTGCAGAAGCAGCAGAAGGAGGGGCAGAACACCTGTGGGCTAACATCCCCAGTGAAGCTGCTGCTGCTGCTGCTGCCGCTGCTGCTGCATCTGCTGCGCGCGTCGCAGCTGACCAGAGTCTCGGAGAGTTTGTGCGGCTGCTGCGGCAGACTTACCCTCAGTCTGCGTCAGCGATCAGCAGCAGAATGAGCAGCAGCAGCAGCAGCAGCAGCAGCAGCAGCAACAGCTGCTGCTGCTTGCCGGGCAAATGCAAGTGCAGTGGCGCAACTGCAGGAGCAGACTCGCAACAGAGAGCCTCCTCTCCTGCTGCTGATGCAGCAGCAGCAGCAGCTGCTGCTGCCGACCCACCAGTTGCTGCTGATGCTGCACAAGCAACGCCTGCTGCTAGTGATGCAGCGCATGCTGCTAGTGCTGCAGCGCCAGCAAAGGATGCTGCTTCACCTGCTAATGCTGCAGCAGCTGCTGCTGCTGCATCGGATGCTGCTGCCGCAACCTCTGCGGCCCCAGCTGCTGCTGCAGCTCCTGCAGCTAACGCAAAGACTGCAGGGCCCGCAGCAGCAGCTGCTGCTGCTGCTGAAGGCCCCCAGCAGCAGCCAGATGGTTTGTGGGTGTCCGTGTCAGCGCTGCTGGAGCTGCTGCAGGAGGAGGAAACAAGTGAGGCTGGGGCTGCACATGCTGCTGCCCCCGTTGCTGCTGCTGCTACGTCTGCTGCTGCAGCAGAAGAGAGTTCTGCGGCAGACGCAGCAGCAACGGGGCCCCCCACCTCCTCTACGCAGAAACCCGCAGCTGCTGCAGCACATCCTGGCAGCAGCAACAACAAAGAGTGTCCCTTAAAAGTGCCGCCGACCCGTGGGGCCGCAGCTGATATTTCAGAAGTTGAGAAGGAGGCACAGAAGCAGCAGCAGCCAGAGCAGCAACAGCAGCAGCAACAGCAGCAACAGCAGCAGCCAGAGCAGCAGCAAACACAGCAGCAGCCAGAGCAGCAGCAGCATCAGCCAGAGCAGCAAGAGCAGCAGCAGGAGCAGCCGCAGGCGGATGCGCTAGAGCAGTGCAGCCAGCAGAAACCGGAGCAGCAGCAGCAGCAGCAGCAGCAGCAGCAGCAGCCAAGTTCAGCAGGAGACGTTCCTAAGGGGGACAAGAGGCCTCTAGAGAGCGACGAGCTTGGGGCAGCACCTCAGGCTGCGTCAACAGCAGCAGCAGCAGCAGCAGCAGAGCTGCCGGCAGCAGCAGCACGAACGGAGGCGGCAGCAGCAGCAGAAACAAAGACAGCAACGACAGCACCGAAGCAAGCGGACACAAAAGCGGCAGCAGCTGCAGCGCCAGATGCAGAGCCCGCAACGCCTGCAGCAGCTGCAACAGCCGCAGCAGCAGCAGCAACAGCAGCAGCTGCCGAATCCGCACTGCCTGCTGCTGCACCTAGCCCAGCAACGCCGGCGCCTGCTGCCAGGGACTCCAAGCAGCAGCCGCTGCATGTAACTGCTGCTGCAGTGCAGCAGCAAATATGTGAGTTTGTGAAGGAGGCATGCCGCGCGCTGCCGCCTCCCCATTTGCTGCTGTGGCACGCTACGTGGGCTTCTCAGCGCACGCAGGTGGAGATGCTGCTGCAGCAGCAGTTGCAGCAGCAGCAGCAGCAGCAGCTTTTGCTGCAGCAGCAGCAGCTGCAGCAGCAACAGCAGCAGGAGGCTGCGGCACTGCAGCTGCAGCAGAGCAAAGCCTGCCACTTACCCGCAGCGCTTGCCGCCCAAATAGCTTACAGGGAAGCCAGCAAGAGAAGAGCTGCAGCAGCTGCAGCGACACAGCAACCAGCAGCAGCAGCAGCAGCAGCAGCAGCAGCAGTCGCAGCGCCACCGGAAGAAGCAGAAGAAGGACGGGCTCCACAGGATGATGCAAGAGGGGGGCCCCCCAGGGGCCCCTCGGGGACACCTCAAGGCCCCTTTGCTGTTCGAAGAGAGCTGCCGTGGGTGCGCCGGCCAACTGCTCCTGCAGCAGCAGCAGCAGCAGCTGGCAGTGGGGGGCCCCCGGGGGCCCCCAGCAGGGGCCTGTTCACGGGCCCCATTGCTGATGGAAAGAGCCGTGCTTCCTGCCAGGTTCGGGCGGACTCTTCTTACCCGCTGCAGCAGCAGCAGCAGGAGCAGCCAAAGCAGCTGGAAACGCTGCAGCAGCAGCAGCAGCAGCAGCCGGCGCTGCAGCAGCAGTGGAGCCTATTGAGAGGTGGAGAAGCAGTCGCCGCTGCCGACGAGTGAGGCCCCACCACCTCAGCGCCTGCTGCTGCTGCTGCTACCTCTATTCGTTTGCTGCTGGTGCTGCCTCTGTTTATTTGCTGCTGCTGCTGTTTCTTCGCTCATTTGCGTTTCCTCTCTATCCTTTCCTCTGGCTCGGAAACTCCCTTCCCTCTTAGAAGCTGCTGTTCCTTTAGTGTCTTTTCCCAGCTTTGCTGCAGCCCATGAGGGCCTGGGGCGGGCAATTGTGTGTCTCCTGCTGCTTGCTGCTGTTTGCTGCTATCTGCTGCTGCTTGCTGCTGCTGCAGAGATGGGCCCGCGAAGCAGCAGCAGCGATACAGCAACCACGGGGGCGACCGCCATTCGTCCCGTAAGTTTTCTGTCACGAATTCCTTAAGGCCAAGTGCCTGTATATCTACCAATTGCAGCAGCAGCTGCAGCAGCAGCTGCAGCAGCAGTAGCAAGAGCAGCAGAAGCTGCAGCAGAAGCAGCAGTAGCTGGGAGCGCGCGCAGCTAGAGTCAAATGCCTTAGTGCTGCCTTTGCTGCTGCCTCGGGTGTTGCTTTGCTGCTTCAGTGGATGGAAGAGTGAAACATCAAAGACCCCAAGACGACCTTTCGAGTACCCAGGGCAAACGGTGAGCATGCAACAGCAGCAGCAGCAGCAGCAGAAGCTGCTGCTGCAGCAGCAGCAGCAGCACTAGCGTGTTCGACTGTGGCTGAAACATGCAGCGAGGCCCCAGTACCCAGGCCGTCGCTACGAGGCGCCTGCGCAGCTTCGTTGGGGCCTTTGTTGAGCTGAAGTGGTCCAGTGGTTCGCCTCTGGGTCTGGCGAATAGCTGGCGCTGCGCTGCAGTGGTCCACTGGTCTGTTGCCTTTGCTGCAGGGCCCGGAGCCGCTGGTCCCCCGCCGAGACCGCAGCCTTTGTGGAGGCTGTGAACCACCTGGGCGTGGGCAGCTGGCGGCAAATAGAGAAGTGTTACGGGGCCGTGCTGGGCAGCCGCAGCAACTCGCAGCTCAAGGACAAGTGGCAGAACCTTTTGCTGCACGGCCACGTCGTGCGGCAGCAGCCGGACGGGCCCTGGGTATTCACCGGGCCCTGACGGCCCTTAGGGGCCCCCCGAGGCCCCCCAGAGCCCTCCACGGGCCTTCAGGAGGCCCCCGAAGAGCCTTCAGGGGCATTCAGGGGGCCCCTGAAGGCTCTGTAGGGCCCTGCGGCGCCCTTTGGGGGAATCAGGGGGCCCCAGAAGGTCCTGCAGGGCTCCCCGGGGCCCTAGAGGGCCCTACAGCGCCGAAGGCCCTCTGCGGCCTCACAAAAAAATGCTTTCAACTGCTCTTCAAGCTTAAGGGCTCATAAGTTACTTCTAGCTCTGTCTGAATCCCCTGCGCGCACCTGCCCGCAGGGAAAGTGCACTGCGTTGAGAAATCCTATCTTGAACAACAGCTTAGCTTTGCCAAATTTCAGCTTTTACGATCATTATGGCTGTCACAAATGCGACAGTGTGCAAGATACCCTTTAATCCGGCCAAAGACTTCTGAACCCTTTGTGAGGGGGATGCGGAGACTTCTCATAATTTCACTGCTGCTTAGAGCAGCACAGTCCCATTAGGCATTCGTTAAGCAGCTCAAAGTATGCAGACGGCTAGGTGCGCCTTGTAACTATGATAGTTCGGTCTTTTTTCACCCAGTATCCTCCAAAATTCTGCATTTCAACTTCAACGCAATGCTGTCTGAACTGCCCTCGGCCGCTTCATCAAAACAACTTTTAGACTTTCGCACGCGATGCCTGGCTCCCTAGAAATCGCCAGAACATCACAAATCATGGAAATCACAAGTTATGGCAGCAGCGGAAAAGTGGACTGCAGTGCTGGCATTGGACTTCCTTCCTCCCTACACCGACTTAGCGGAAATATGCCACAAAAGACCGTGGCATTCCTTTAAAAAGGAAAGGAATTTATGAACAGTTGAGGCCAAAAACAAAAAAAGGGGATTTCGAGGCTATGGGACTTGTAGTTCGCCTGCAGTGGAATCAGCTGGGCGCGATTCGGAAACTGCAAAATGCGAAAGAGGCAAGTTGCTACTGCCATTCCAAATGGCACGCCGGATCGGCGTCAAGAATGCAAGACAGATGAATTTCCACGAAGACTAGCTTTAAGTGGTATCATCCAAAGACAAGATCAAACCGTCATCGTACTCGCTGGCAAGTTATAGAACTTAAGCTCGCCTGCAAGCACGCTGCATAACTTTATAGGGGAACAAAGAGGCGTGCAGGCATTTGCCAGGTGCATATTCAACAAATGGAACTTCCTGAAAAAGCTTAATCTTTTGAAGTTCGAGGTGGGCGCAACCTCCAAGTTGAATAGAAAAGCCATCGAGATTCCCTAGGATCCCTACTAAAGAGGAAAGAAGCCAAAGAAACCAGCCAGTTAGTTTGCCTGTCCTGTGTCCATCTCAGGGATATTGAACAAAGTGTCGCGCTGCTGCAGAGATTTAAACTGTTACCTTTTTTCGCGTCATGCATGCCTCAGTTGGCACAGCAGTTTCTCTCGGAAGAAGAATTTGCCTTCCCCTGAAAGCGGTTTTGGAGCAAGCAGTAGGAGATTACAAGAGTCTAAGAACCACTCTTCTACTTCTTTGTAGCCTGTTTCTAATCTGTTATGTGATGAACTTTTTCCAGATCGGCACGTTGTAGCTCAGGGGGGAAATGAACGCTGCAGGACAGCGGTTGGCTTCTTTGCAAGTCCAGCTGGCAAGCTGGATCTTTCCGCTATGTTTCTCTATATGAAAAGCAGGGTATTTCCCTGATGCATATCCTCTTAGAGCGGCACGCAAAGGAAGTTGTTGTGCTTTCGTTCACGGAAGAACATGGGCAGCAGCCTTATCCGGGTAGCAGACATAGCTTAAGCATTCCTTCTCCATAATGAGCAAAGTATTTAGACCCGCTCTTTCCTCTTTGAGTCCAGGCTACGTGGTTGTACCAGCAAAATGATGTCCTTCAAATAAGATGCTTCCCAACCAGTGAAGAAGAGCTGAGTCCCGTTTCTAAGGGAATCACGTCTTGTGCGCCCCCTCGTTTGCAGTCTTTTCTTTTGTTTTTTAGCTTGTATGTTCTGTTTCTCCTTTGCTTAACTCCTCATGTGCCCCCTTGCCTCCTATTGCGCCAGCGTCTTCCATTTCCTGTTCATCTTTGTCCTCTTCCGTCTTCCTTTTCCTGATCTTTGCTGCCTCTTTCTTGTTTGTTCTTCTGCTGCCGCATTCGCTGTCTCGCCCTTTCCTTCAACTTTTTTCTCAGCAGGGGTGCAGCGTTTCCTTAAGAATGCCCAAAAGGCCCCAGCTTATCAAAATAACTACTGGTAACATAGTTTATTCTTACACAACATGGTGCGGGAGACTAAGTGAAAGAGTGTGATTAAGAGAAACTTTAGAGCAATGAAAAAAGCTCTCACGCCCAATCGGAGATGGGACTAGCATCAAATATGCGGTAAAGGCGTTTCAAGGGATTAGGCTTACAGGACCGACTAGCACTGTTGGGAGACTGAGCTATTGTTACATCGGGAGAGAAATAAATTTCTTCATTCTTCAGTAATTAAGTTAAAAAAAAGACTATCAAGGAATATGTTTCAGTAGGATGTCGGAGCAAGTTCAAAATCCCCAAAATTAGTCAATGGCACAGCTCCTGAGAGAGGTGGTGGCAGAAATCGCACCCATTCCCACCCACAACAATGACAACAGAGGAATTTCGCCTTCAGATCCCATATAAAAAGCCTCTATCTAGAAATAGGCAGAAGAAATCCCAGAGAATGCGTCCTTTTAGTAGTGGACAGCAAAAGCGCTTTCCTACTGACACAGTACTAGGCATTGCTCCAGCTGCCTAGCGAGTCCCATGCCTCATGCCATTGTCTCTCTGCGGCATTAATCTTCATCTCTGCACAAAGGCTTTTATTTATCACATTCGCTTTGTCACAGCGGCAGTTACAAGCCTATTGCTGTCCTCAGCAATACATACGGTGAATCTCGCTGGTTCTCTGTGGCGACTGCCATTTATTTATTGAATAAGTTCGTGTCCTACACTTGGCGGGCAAGGTATTTTACATATTGAAAACAACAGAGACGTTTGAGAGAAACAAGACCTCAGTGCACGCTAGAACCACAAAGGCTCTTTCGGCGAGCCCGCCACAAGTAACTACTTGATGGTTGACTGTAAGAAATCGCGTAAACACATAGGCCCAAACGCCGCAATCTGTTGTGTTTTAGATCATAATTCCCAAGAGTAGTTTTCTTTCTGGGTTGGGCATGCTTGCTGGTAGTTCACAGCGTGCAAGGAGATCTGAAGCCGAATTGTGATTTCCGCATTACTTTGCGAGGCCCAGAGTGCTGTCAAGCTCGAAAGACACCCGTTAGGAATTTTTGCGCATTGATTGATACTAATTTACATAATGCAGACAGCAAGCAACACGCGAAAGAGTGCTTGGGGCCCCAAACGAGGGGAGTTGTGACTGGCTCTCACAAGAGACTCGGCAACTATGAGTTCTGTTCATCGGCGCGCCTAGGCCCCGTACAGCAGAAGTCAGCATGTTGTTTTTCTTAATATATCAAAAGAGCATTTATGTAATTCCGTTGTTTCATTCCTTCGCACAGCAAGTGAGCTGTCGCGGACTGCGCGTGAGCTCTGAGGTCATCCTTCCTACACATTTGCTCCGGCAGCAAGACCGGAGAAGAAAGCTCTTGAAAAGATGAGTTTCTCGGCTTCTCCTGTTGATGAAGGTCACATAGTCTCAAATGAATACGGCACCAGCCCGATATTCAACTTGAAAAGGCGCACTTCTCCCCGAAAGACCAGTGAGCGCTCGCTGGTGGCGGTCGCTCTCGCTTCATTCATCATTGCCACTGTGGTATTCTTCCTTATAACGAGGTGCAATGTGCAAATCCGTGGCTTGAGGAAGAGTACAGGGAGAAAACTGGCAAATGGCGTGAGGCCGGAAGCGTTAACAGCCCAACCATAAAAGAACGATATAGTTCCTGCTGTTAAAACAGCAACAGCCGCAACTCCCATTGATGCTGTTATTGCTGCTGCTACTTCTCCGGCGTCGAACTGGATTTGTTGTGTCCTTCGTGGCCCATTGGCGCTACTGCGTTGCTGTGTGAGTTTGTGGAATATGCAGTCTAACCATCGCTGGCCAAGCCTCAGGGATCTGTGCTTTATGCACGAAGACACAACGAACCCTGAGAGTTCCTCAGCCTCAGCAGAGCTCTCATCGGAAAATCAGCGTGGCCCTGCACGTTATCAGGTGCCTGTACCCTCTGCGCTTATCTCAACTGCTCCAAAGAGCTTTTTTGAATTCCCCGACATCCTAGGCAACGATGTAAGCAGTGCGCGCACGCACGGCTCAGTTTTATTCCTTCTGTTTTTTATCCATTTCTATGCGCTAATGAATTTGAGACCGTTTGTCTTTGATGTCAAAAGGCTGGGAACAGACTGCTGGGGCTGAAAGTTGTGCAGGCTGTGAGCCCGAGTCTACACTGCTCAGGCAAATGGCGGGGCAAAGCATGTTCTTCAGAGCATTCTGGCGCATATCTGCAGCATGAGAAGCAGTTCAGGACCAAGAAATGTAGGTAGGTGAAGCTCTGCTACCTCCACTGCCAGAACTTTCTGGACCTGCGCTCTTTGGGTTTACGGTTTGGGACTTGAGGAATCTCATCCGGCCCTCGCACATGATGTAATTATTTACCTGCACTTTTCAGGACCATACGCACGCGTTTTTGGAACCACGTATGCAGGAGTAACTCTGAAGATTTTTGTTGAACACGAAGTGAGTTGCCAGTTTCACTTCTCGTGGGTTCTGCATAACCCAGTGCGTTGGGACTTGGTGTTATACCAGACTTTGTGCTTTTCGCAGAAAATTCGCTTTTTGTATGATTTTTTCATTGCAGGGAGTCACGCCCAGCTGGCCGCGGAAAAGGGTAAACTACTCAGAATAGATAGCGGCTCAGCTTGAATGTCGCAATTACCAGAGTGTCGCTTTTCTTTTGCAGTTGAAGTTCCTTTTTGCTCCACAATATACGCAGGCATTAAAAAAGCTGGGAGAACTTCTACAAAGCGCGGTCCTTCTTGCTGCTTCCGACGCGGTGCACAGCAGGCGTAAGGAGCGCCCATCCCAAGGTTGCTGATGGTGTCACCAAATTATTTAAAAAGGCTTCAGCGATCATCTGCATTCTGCGAACAAGTTAGAAAGCATTTAAAGCGACGAATGCTAGCTGCTGGGTTTTACGTGTTCTCTCTTGTTACTACAGCTGGCGAATGCTTTTAACGTTTGTCATTCATTATTTCATACGATTGCTGACCACACTGTTGTATATTACTTCGATTCATGTAATAAAACAGAGTAGTGTGTAACAATGGTATTAATAATAAGGCTGGCTGAATATATTTGTGTTGCACATCCTCTGCAGATGGAGAGCACATGGCACGCACATGCAATATTA
Source organism: Eimeria necatrix (assembly GCF_000499385.1). Taxonomy (NCBI): domain Eukaryota; phylum Apicomplexa; class Conoidasida; order Eucoccidiorida; family Eimeriidae; genus Eimeria; species Eimeria necatrix. The sequence goes on along the minus strand of NW_013651754.1, from coordinate 58,329 downwards.
GTTTAAGATACCCCTGGGGGGAAAGGGGCAAAGTAACTGTAACAGTTGTTGGTGAGTCTTAACCGCAGTAAACTGGACTGTTTGTAATTATACTTTCGATTTCGGCCCAAGCCGGTATAGTACAAGTTGGAGCGGGATGCGGATTGTAGCTTCTTTTGCCTTGCGTTGCCAGATGGTTCGCCTCTCTTCGTTTAGTCTTTAGCTGTGTGCTCCATTCCGTCCTTTGGGACCTCAGCTTATGCTTGCTCTTCAATCCTCATTTCGGGATGTTTCCTCGCCTGCAGCAGTGAAGTGTTTGAGTTCCAGCAGTCAAGCACTCGACATGTACCGTCAGTGTTCATGCTCGGACACCTCTTTGAAATACTTCACGTACACGAAATGGTGCACTACGCATAATTATGAGTACACCCTACACAGTTATAGAGTGATTTCGTTGCGTGAGAGGGAATACACTGAAGGCTTGTCGCTCACTGGCCAGTGGCATTGTATCTTTGCGTTTTTCTCTTCAGCTGAAAAGCCCTGGTTTCCGTCAAGAGCAGAAGGGGACGAAGTTGAGTTTTACGTATAACCCCCTGTGGGAAAGCTCTACTGCACCTAGGCTATTTCTGCGCGGGCTCAGACAATTGTGGACCTGTTCCATGCACCTCCGAGGTTTCTGAGCAAGCAAAATGGGGGCTAAGACGTTTTCTTTTCAGCCCATCGAAGAGCGAGGATGCAGCAGGGGCCAAAATATGCATGGCGAGAAGAAGACGCCTTTTGCTTTTTCCTGCCGCCCTCCTCTTCGATGCAAGACAGTTGTACTGCGCTTTGCCCTTTTCTCTTGAGCAGGGTTATTCCACTTCATTGAGCTCTTTTATGCGTACCCCCATATTTCCGACGCCAGAGACTCAGTGCATTCCTTCGGGTCATCCTGCGGCGGCTAGTTTTTTTTGCGCCTTGGAGAGGTTAGCGTAGGTTTGGCTACCGGACAGACACAGGTTCGATTCCTGCTTTTAAATGGAAAATTCGCCACTTTGCTGCTCCTACGATGCTGCAAAGCGGCCTATGGTTGGACAGTTTGTACACAGGGTCCTCTGCAGCAACTGCAACTGCCGGCACTGTGCGCCAAGCTGCAGCACCCGTCAGTGCAGAACGGTCCAGAATCCAATGCCAATGGCTTTTGTACGCTTGGCTTGTTTTCTGCAAGCTCTTATTTAATCAGTGTGCATCCTCCTGGCAAAAGGCGGTGGTGTTCAGCCTTTTTTCAGGCCGCAGAGCTTGCAGCCTGTTTTTAAGCGCCCGTGCCTGCCTACTTTTGCTTTGCTCGCCACAGAACTTCTGCATTGCTAAAAAAAGATCTGCTCTCACTGCTTTATCTATGGCTATAGAGAACAGGACCAGTGAGACACACCTGCTCCCCGCGAGCCCGGTTCCCGTTGCCTGTCTTCCCGCCGGCACACAGCAAGCTGTTCCTCGAGTTTTCTAGTTCATTTCGTTTTCTTTACTGTGCTAGTCGTGATGACGAGGGCAATTCGTCCCTCTAGCGTGCAAAAATCTACAGCTAAGCACTGTACCAGTGAGTCAAGTTCGAGTCAGCTCTTTCTGAGCGCCCTGGTCTGCGACGCAGCCCCACTACACCGCAGATTAACAGCAAAATAACTACTGGCTAATTGCTACTTCATGATGAGAGGAACTGCCCACACGGTTATTAGCGTATGACCAAGTGGACAGCTTGTGCCTCTCCACTTGTGGGGTCATCGATATCACAGCCAGGGCGCCTCGTCAACTCAAACGCGGCTCGAGATGGAAGCAGAAAATGTTGAAAAGCAAAGACAAATAGGTCCATGTTGTGCAAGTTATTCCTGGAGTCATGCTTCTCCGTGCCAGCGTAATTACCAGCCCTGAACAGGGGCTGAGTGGACAAGAGTTGTGGCTTGACCACACTACTTTTTCTCTGCTGCAGCTTTCCTTAAGAACCCTTTGAAAGAATGCTCGTTATTTTACAGTCTCAGGAGACTCTTATTTCTTGAGGTTGCTGATCTAGGTAACGACTGGCCTTTTGCAATTAGAGACCGGGCAGCTGCGGGAGTCTCGAGCAACTAACTGGAGGTGAAAAAGTGCAACAGCAGCTGTCTGCTATTCGCTTCAGAGTGCATCAAGTGATTCTAGAGTTATTACAGTGAAGCGTACTTTTAAATTTTATCCTGCACTTTTACTTCGGGCGTTTATTCAACTGAACGGTCTCACCGTTGCAGGGGGGCGCTGCTTTTCCAGTTCGCTGGACCACGTCAGCTCCAGTCTGTCTACTGCGTCATCCCCCGGCGTCATCCGATGTTAACAGTTATTTCATTTTTCCAGTAAAATACCTGGCATATATTTGAGCAGCAATGGAGCAGACGGTGCCCATGGGCCCTGTAGTGGGGGAGCCTCAAGAAGCGCCGATTGATGGTCGTGTCCACAGATGGAGAGGCGAAGCAGAACTGCGCCTCCGAGAGCGAAGGCAGACAAGACATATTTCTTCTCTTCTTGTTGTGGCCCTCTCGGTAGTCATGTTCTCTGTGCTGCGCAGGGCCCTTAACCTGGTATGGCGCGCTATCCAGTATTAGCGCATTTCTCGCTTACCAGATGGCTGTTCGACGCAGTTTTCTGCAATTCAGTGAAAAACGTGGAGTTTGATCCTCTGTCTTTGTTTCGCCAGTCGCGCTCCTGGCAATATGTCGCTTTTCCCTGTGAAAAGTTCCACAGAACTACATGCTTGCTTGTTTGTTGTCCTCTCTGCGCAGGCCTTCAGTGTCCCATCTCATATGTCGATGTCCTCAGGCAGTGAGGACGAGGCCGACTCCCAGAGTTTAGTAGACGAGGGGGAAGCTTTCGATTCTTTTAAGACCCTCTATTCGTTTCCAAAGATACACAATCCAGCTGTGAGGCAGCTAGCGTGGAGGCGGGGTCACTGTCGTAGAACTCTTATAGAAATGGTGCTCCAATAAACTCAGCAGAAGGAACTTCATTGGATTTTTGGAGCCTGTTGGGTATCCTGGGACTTCGCTGCATTGTGGTCTTCCTGCTGCTCCAACCTCTGGCAAAGAACACTTTGTTCCGTTAAAGCAACTACAAGCATTCTCGTCATGTTGTGACTGCTTTTTGGGCTCAGATGCGAGAGATGCTGCAGGAGGTGTTGCACTTCGTGGGGAACTATCGACGGAATTGGAGAGGCTACCGTGCTCGTGAGTTCATCATCACCGTCCTATACTGCTGCTGTATCTTTGGTTCACTGGACGCAAGCCCTCGATAGATCTAGATGCTGCTTTTTGCTCTTGAAAAGTCGACAAGAACTGCAGCACGAATTTAAATCCAAGTGCGTGCACTTTCTGCAGACACCTTCGTGTCGGAGTACCAAGGGCTCCGCCTGCACGTTCAGGTTCGATTGAAGGTGCGTAACTGCCTCTTTTGGGGGGGACCCGCAAGAACTTTTAGGAACTCTTAGGAATAAAACCCTCACGGAGTCATTTCCTGTTTCTCGTAGGGGCTGCAATGATAATTGTAGCCAGCTGTAGTGTGTCTGTATGTGCTGCAGGAAGAAGGAGAAAAGTGGCCCGACATGGACGTAAGCACACACAGCACATTTGAACGTAGCACTGAGAATCTGTATACACTTCCCTACGTTTCACTGGCAGCGTCTGCGGCATGTGCTGTCATTTGCCTGTACTGTTTGTGTGTCTGCGTGGCACTTCAGACGGCGGAATTGGCGGCCATTTACCTCGAGGCAGCCATTAACGGGTCTGTGAATGACGCGCAGGACTCAGGTATGAACTTTAGCCCGAGGTTGGGGAAAGTTAGGTTTCTTTTCGGGTGCACGGATATCTGGTTTTCTTGTTGGACAGAGACCCCAGTGAATGAGAAATTTAAACTGCAGCGGGGCCCTGCTTGCCTATATTTTTGATGGACGTCTTTGCAAGAAGGAATGCTAGTTTTTGCACGGCTTCGGGTGTTATTGTTTGCATGTCATTGTGCGTGCATGTACTCTCTTCCGTTTGTACCTGCTGTACACACCGTCTACCCATAATGCGTGTGTTGTGTTTGTCGCGCTACGCGTGTGCTTCCACGTTTACCTGAGTTCACAATTGCTTTCGTTTGTCGCGTTTCGTTTGGACTTGTTCCTAGTCGGTTCTCCCTTCTCGGTTTACACTACCTTTCTTCCACTTTTGCAGCTTGGTTACCAATCCCCTTTGTTTCGTGCATGCTGAAAATATCGCTTCTGTCTGCTGTAGGCCTTACTTCGTTTCGTGAGTGTTTTTGCCCCCATTGCCTTGTGCTTTACAGCCGGGGATACTGTTGAAAGAGGATTTAGTCTTTTCTCGTTCACAGGCAAAGGTCGTATGGATGTTGTTGTCCGAGGTAAATTTTAACGTTGAGAAAAATCAGCTGGAATTACACTGAACTTCTTTTGTGTGCGCCACTATATCCACTATATAGGGAACGTCAACAGTAGTGTGTAGATATTACCATTGCCACATACATCCACCCTACTGCGTCATGGGTTTGTCCTTGCCTCTGCTTTAGTGTCACCATACAGTCCCGTGTCTCATTTTCCTTTTTTCTTGCTTTTTTGCTTTCTGTTCAGCTGAGCTGCGTCATACGCTTGTCTGAAAACAATAGTGGTCAGAGACAGCGTGGAATAACGTTTGCCGTGGAATGCGTTTCATTGTCGACACTGGTACACATGAAGACACTGCAGGTATGCAGGAAGCATGACTTAGGATTGTCTGCTGTGTAGCCCTAGAGCAGCAGCAACAGCTGGCGCAAAGTGTTTGGCGCTTCATGTGGCTACCTTTTCTGCATGCATTTACAGTGCACGCCACCCCTACATTACAGAGTGCTTTTGTCACGCCAGCAACAACAGCCTTTCACCTTTTTATGGGCATGTGATGCGTGCACAAACAGTGAACGCAGTGTGTATCAAGACATTGATAAATGCAGTCGATTTGCCGAGGGTTGACACACAGTTGTGGCGGATGTAGATCGAGCAAAAGAATACAGACAGAAACGCTTGCAGCCCAGAGCACCAAGCAAAAGAAGGTGGCAGGGACACGGAGAAGCACAGACGCACAGACAGATACTACAGCAAAGCGGGACAACTTCTCCGTTCGGTTGCCCTTCAACTACTTCGTAGACCGCGGAAAGCAAAGCTTCGATTAAATGCAGCGACAGTCACTGCGTGCCAAAACCAACACACAGACTACTTCTGCTGTTGCTGAAACTGCTGCTACTTGCGGCTCCGCATCAGCTGCTAGAGCTGTTGCGAGTTAGTGGCTCATTTGCTACTTATTACGTATTCTGCGGTGCGCGGCTTAAAGATGCTTTCTCCTCTCTTTACAGGCAAAAGATCAAACACTCTTGACCCTAAATGCGTCGTACGCCGTTCGAGCAGTCTCGAATAAATAATGAAAGACAAAGTCAGAGAGCTCGACACTCCCCATTAGGAAAGGTGTGAAGCCCCCGTAGCCCTGCTCTTGCTGTTAATGCAACCGCATAATACAGCAGCCCGTGAAGAGCTGTATTGAGGCTCCCTACCATTTTTGGGGGAGGCCCTTCAAATTAAGTCAACAGCCCTTTCGGCTTCACCAGAAAAAGGGGCGCCAGTTCCAACTTACTTTCTCGTTAAGGTGACCCCTGCAGCAACAGCTGCTGCTGCTGTGTACGTTTCTGATGATCACAAGCCGCACTACGCACTGCCATCCTCATCAGCCCCGTCTGCAACAGCAGGAGCAGCTTCTGCTGCTCCCGCAGCATCTTCTCCCAATGCACCTTCTGCTGCTGCAGCTTCTCCCATTCCTGCTGAGCTTTCTGTTCCTTCCGGTGCTGATGCTACTGCTGCCGCATCTTCCACTGCGCTCCCTGCTGCTGCGTCTGCCGCTGCATCTGCTGATTCTGCTGCTGCGGCATCATCCGTAGATCCTCCCCCAACTAAACCGTAAGCTTCAGGATTTTCAACGTAGGCTGTGGGCGACAGCATCAGCAGACGCAGTAATGGCAAAAGTTGAACACGGAGCGACAGCCGCTGCAGCAAATCTCTATGCAACAGCCAAATAAACAACATGTGGCAGCAACAGTGGAAATGAGCAAAGCCTCCCCTTACATGTAGCGGAGGCGAGAGCCTCTGCAGCAGTCATGTCCTGCTGCAGATACTGATCGTAGAAGTACTGCAGCAGCAAAGGCAAAAATAAGTCAACATGCATCCCATTTGTTACGGCCGCAACCCAAATAAAAAGCCCATAACCTGAAGCCGCAAAAAGCGCTCAACACAAAATTCATAGAGATTTAAACCAAAGGGAATACTTCCGATACCTCAATCAGATCCTTCTTGCTCCATCCCTCCAAATATGCTTCTGAGGACAAAAATTCCTGCGTCTTAGATGCGAAATAATCGGAAAGCGCCGACTGCTGTTCTGCTGTTCTTTCCCAATCGCCAGCAGCAGCGCCGTCTTCATCTCCCTGTTGTTGCTGCTCCTGTTCCTCCTGTTGCTGCTGCTGCTCATCCTCCTCTTCTTCCTGCTGCTCACCGTCCTGCCGCTCCTGTTGCTCGCCCGTTCCGAACTCTTGCTGCTGCTGCTGCTGATCCGCAGGAGCTGACCCAGGGTCACCCTCATTCAGCCCGACGCCGCTCTCATCCTCCAGTGCGTCCTGCGTCTGCTGCTGGCGCTGTTGCTGCTGTTGCTGCTGCAGTTTCTTCTGCTTCTTTGCCTTCGCCTTGTTCGCAGACACCTTCCTTTTCTTCAAAGCCGCAGCAGCCATGGGGGCCCCGGGAACCCCCGGCCCCCCAGGGGCCCCCATTCCTGGATGCCGGAATGGCGGGGGGGGGGGACCCCTGCCATACCAGACTCCACAGAGTCCTCGAGAAGGGTCTGGAGGAGGCGGCGGCCCAGGGACGTCTTGAGGGGGCCCCTGCATGGGGGGCCCCGGCATGGCTCTTGGAGTTCGCAGTATGAAAGGAGAGGGTGCGTCTGGGAGGGGCCCCCCAGGGGCCCCCGGTCGCCGTGCCCTCAGGGGCCCCTGCGGCCCACACCCGCCGTCCATGGGAGGGGGGCCTCTGAAGGGGGCCCCTCCTCCATCCTGCATGGGGGAACCGAAAACTGGAGGGTACTGCTGCATGTCGCGGGTTGCACCTCCCTGCAGGTTGGGGTAGCTGCCCATCATCGGGGCCCCTGCAGCCCTGTGAGAAGCCACATAAGGGGGCCCCCCGAAGACAGGATGAGGGCCAGGAGGTCCCATGGGAGGGTTAGGCGGAGGGGCCCCAACAACTCCCCCATGCATGGAAGACTGAAGGGGACCCCCGTGCATAGGGTGCCTCTGCAATCCCCGTGGCTGCTGTTGCTGCTGGTCGTACATCCTCTGCTGCTGCTGCTGTTGCTGCTGCTGCTGCTGCTGTTGCTGCTGCTTGAGTGCCACATCCGCAGCGTAACGGCGACGCAGCTCCGCCGCCTCAGATATGAAGGGCCCTAGCAGCAGCAGCGTGTGCGGGTTGAATTTGTGGTACACCTGGGGAGGAATGTGCAGATCTAAACAAGAGGGGCCCCTCGAGCAACGGCCCCCCAGCAAAAATTCCCTGCAGGCGCGAGGCGGGGGACCCCCAGTACCCCCCGGGGAGCTTTCAGGCGGGCGGGGGCCCTGGCTAGCTGGGCCCATGGGGGCCCCCCCAGCAGGCGCATCTACAGGGGGTGGTGGAACCGCTGCCCCTGGAGATTCTATTGCTCGCTGCTGTTGCTGCTGCTGCTGAAGCTGGGGTGGTGGCTGCTGCGGATGGTGCTGCGGCTGCTGCGGCTGCGGCTGCTGCTGCATCCGGTGGTGAGCGTACTCGTCGGGGGGGCCCCTGGGGCCCCCGTAGGGCGCAGTTTGCGGCCATCCTGCTGAAAGAAAGCCATCATTTCTTGATGCTGTCCCCCACATGCTGCTGCTGTATTGGTGCTGGTGCTGCTGCGCTGGTGGCTGCGGCCAGCCTGCAGCAGGAGGCCCTTGCGGGAAGTAGTGTGGGGTTCCCTGAGGGGAGTACGCGGGAGGAGGCCCCTGGGGCGTGTATGGAGGTCCTGGGGGCCCCTCTGGGGGCCCTCTCTTGACCCTAACTGTAGGGCCCTGAGCACTGTAGAAGCCCTCAGGGGCCCTCAAGTGGGGATGCTGCTGCATGGGAGGCGGCAGAGATTCACCAGCAGGGCCCCCCCATCCGTACCCCATCTGCATTTGCATCGGTTGCTGGGGTTGCTGCTGCTGCTGCCACTCGACCGCGGGGGCCCCTGCAGTCCCTGGTGCTGCGGGGGGGGCCCCTGTTGCTGTGGGCCCCGCTGTTGCTGCTGCAGCAGCACCACCTGCTGCCACCCCGGCAGCAGCGCCGTTTGCCGCCCCCCGCAGCCGGCGCTGCAGCTGCTCTCTGCGGTGCCTCCATCTTTCTCTCTCGTCTTCAAGAGGGGCCCCCCCTTCTGTTGGGGAAACGCTTCCTCCCCTGGAGGCCCTGGTCCCCTCCAGGGGGGCCCCCGGTGACCCTGAGGCCCTCGAGTCATAAGAGCGTCTGCGGTGGTGCCCATAGCTCGAGCTGACGCTGTGCCTGTTTCGGCGGGTCCTGCTGCGGCTGCGTTTGCTGCTGCTTCTGCTGCCGCTGCGGTAGCGGGGGGCCCCCTCTCGGCCCTTTTGCCGGTCTCTGGGGGCCCCTCCTTCCTCTCGCGTGCAGCTGTTGCTTTGTCTGCTGCTCCTGCTGCCGTGACTGTTTATCCGGGGCCTCCGGCTGTGCATGCGCACCCTTCTGCTGCCGCTGCGGCTGCTGCTGCGGCTGCGAGAAGGGGGGCCCCCTGCAGCTCCCCGGCCCCGGGGCCTCCCCATTCTTTCTCTGGGAGAGCCCTGCGCTTCGGGCATACGTCTGGGGGGCCCCCTGTAGCTCCAAGAGCGGTCTCTCGCGGCCCCCGAGTGGTTCCGGGGGCCCCCCTGGGGGCCCCTGCGGGGGTCCTCATACGCGGGAGAAAAAGACCTTTCGCTTTCGGGGCTTCTCGGGGTTCCTCTTTCGTAGGCCCCGCTGCCTCCCCCCTTCCCCTCCCACTCTCTCCGCCTACTTCTGTGGGGGCTGTAGCGGGCCTCTCGAGGGGAAGCTCTTCTGCCTCTGGGGGGCCCCCACTCCCCCGCCGTGTCCCTGCTGCTGCTGCGGTGTCTGGGCCTGCTGCGGCCCTCCAGGGGGCCCCCGTGGGCCCCCCCGGAGTGCCTCATAGTGCTCTCTTTGGCTGCGTAGCGGCCCCTCGAAGAAACCCGCGCGGAGCTTCTCTCTCTCGAGCCCCGGGAGCCCCAGGGGCCCCTGTGGGGGGCCCCCCCCGGGGACGGCCTGTGGCTGTGGTGGTGTCTTTGCTGGGGCCCCCTGTGGGCTTCTTCTGCAGGGGAACTGCCCCTTCTCTTCGAGGCCCACCTCTCTCCCCGGGGGGCCCCCTCGCTGCCCCCCCTGCCTTGGAAAGGCTCGGGAGAATGCCTTCGAGAGGCCCTCCGGCCTTCTCTTTCTGCTTCTCTCCAATCTCCACTGGACCCTCTGGGGGGCCCCCCGTAGGGCGAGCCCTGGGAATCATATCCTTCCCCGCTCCCCCTAGGGGCCTCCTCCCCCGGGGGCCCCTCTCCCGCAGCGCGGCCTCGGCCTCGGTGCCTCCGCAGCTCTGTCTCGCTGCGGCGGTCCGGGGAGGGGCCCCTGGGGGCCCCTGGGGCCCCGGGGGCCCCCGGGGCCCCCGGGGAGCGCGAGGGCCTCTCCCTCAGCCGCGGGGGGCGAGGCGCCTCGCTCGAAAGATAATGGGTACCCTCTCCGGGGCCCCGGGGGCCCCTCGACCTGCTGGCGTCTGCAGAAGACTGGGGGCCCCCGCTCAAGTCCCGGACTCTGCGGTGCTCCCCAAGGGCATGATGCCCCGGGGGGGCCCTCCCCTGGAGGGCCCTTTCAGATCCAAACAGCGCATTGCGGGCAGAGCCGTGGTGCTGCTGCTGCTCGTCCTGCTGCTGCTGCAGCTGCGTCCTTGGTGGGGAAGGGGAGCGTTCTTGCTGTTGCAGCTGTTGCTGCTGCTGCCCATGCAGCTACGGCCACACAGCACAAACACACAGCAGCAGCAAAAGCAACACCAGCAGCAAATCGTCATTCTGTTGAGGGCCCAAAGACTCCTCAAACGCGCACAACACTTGGAAGCACAAACCAGCTGCTGCTGCTGCTGCTGCAGCTGCAGCTGCTGGCTTCGCAACTGCCAGGGGCAGCTGCAAAACAACAGAGCACTTCAAGTCAAAGCACCATGCAAATCATAGGACCACGTGCCGCCGTAGCTGCTGCTTGTCAATGGGCTAGTGCCCATCTGCAGCAGCAGCAGCAGCAGCGGCAGCAGCAGCAGCAGCAGCGGTGGCCGCTGCCGCTGGAGCCGCCACTTTACAAGGAGCAAATGAAAGAGCAGCAGCAGTCGGTTTTGCTGCTCGCACAGCTGGCGCGGCAGCAGCCGCAACCCCTGTCAGTTGCACCAAAGAAACAGAACAACAGCACAGGCGAGCAGCAGCAGCAGCAGCAGCAGCAAACGCAGCAGGTATTGCGGCGAGATGGACACAGCGCTAGACGCTCGCAGGAGGCACAGTTCAGCGAACAGCAGGCGCTGCAGCAGCTCAGACACTCCAGAGCTGAAGTGCGCATGCAAGGCAAACTGGGGCTCTACGAAAAGCCCCAAGTTCTTGTCCCTAGAGGCAGCCTCTCGAGCCCGGGGGTCCCCTCTGGGGGCCCCCAGACAGCGGAACCCTTGCGGGCCTACAGTGAAATCCCTGTCTTGCATCCTACAGCAAGCCGTTCCGCTGGAAGGTCTTATGTGGCGAGAAGCGTTAAGTGTGACTCCCCGTGAAGCGTGGGGCCCCCCAGAGTGTCCTGGGGGCCCCAGTGCTTTCTGAGGCTCCCCCTCCGCCTCCCCTCCTAACTCACTTTTCCTTTCATATGTTGTTGCCGTATGATGTCGCTAAGTGCCATGAAGGGAAGCTTCCGCATTCCCCCCGAGCCCCCAGAGCCCCCAGGGGCCCCCGCAACGGAAGCCTCCGCGGGCGGGGGCCCCTGCCGGGCACTTATTACTGGGGAGCTCCCTGAAAGCCTTTCTGTGAATCTACCAGAGGACTCCAGAGACCCCGGAGAGCCCAGCGGCCCCCCCCGGCGGGCCCCCGGGCTCATCACAAGGACTGTGCGTCTCGTGCTGTCCCTGGGCGCTGTGTCGCGTGCTCGGGGCCTATCATTCTCCCAGGGGCCCCCCGACAACTCTGGGGGCCCTCCCCTGTTGACTCGCCTACTCATACTTGAACTGAATGACAGCACAATCCGCGGGGCCCCAAAGGGGGGCCCTTCCCCTCTCCTGGGCGTCGTCCTATGTGCCCGTGGAGAGTCTCCCACTACCAACAGTGTCTCACAGGACGGCTCCTCAAGCAAATTTAAATGCAGAAATCATAGCCAACGGCCCGAGGGTCCCACAATCATCCGCGAATTTCAGCGGCTACAGTGGGAGGGAGCAGCAACAGCAAGTTGCGCTTTCGTGCGATAGGCAGCAAAAGGTATGAGGAACCCCCAAGACCCCCAATGTGCATACATAAAACCAACAAAAACGTTAAACAATACAAACAAAGTCCAGGGAGCCACACAAGCAGTTGCTGCCAAACAGCAGCAAGCAACACCTGCAGCAGCAGAAGCAACAGCAGCAGCAGCCGCTGCTACTGTGGCGATTCGTCCGAAGCCCCATGTTCCTGAAACGAAGTAGAAAGACACCAACAGTTTCCTACAAATCTTGTCACTTATTTTAGAGTTCTTTTTATCGCAAAGGGGCTCTCAGACGGAACTCTAGCCGCTGAAGCAACACCGCAGATGCTGCAGTGCATCGGCCGTTGAGCAAGTAAGCAGCAGCAGCTTCTGCTGCGGGCAATTAGACAGGCTCGACAGACTAGAACAATCCGGGCTGTTCTGGAGCCAAACACATCCTGTTTTGGCTGAGCAGGTGTAGACAGCCCTAAAGTGGGTCCCCATAGGTTTGAAGGGTCCTGCACTCCTCACATCTAGTGGTGGGAGGGCCTCCTCGCTCAATTGCATACGCTTAATGTGCAAGTCTGTTCTATCTAGTGTAGACGCATGAGTTCCTAAGGAAAATGGGGCCTCCTCTGCTAGTATGTGCGGCGTGGGAGCTGCACAATAGGCAGTACCGTTGCAGCATTCACGCAGCGACACAAACGCAGGAAGTACACTTACACATGGACAGTGATACAATCTACAGCACAATAAGAGCGAAAAGAACAGAAAGACACTGGGAGATGCTCCGTTGAGACAAGCTCAAGGCAAGGGCGGTGGGAAGCAACCGCTCGTTGCTTTCTGCTCGTGCCTGTTGTGCTCATCTTGTGAGAGAGCGTCGTGTTTCTGCTTGCGGTTTGCGCGTTTCTGCGCAAGTGAATTTCCATTCTCATACATGTGCTTGCCTTTAGCGTTCATTTGTCTGTCTGCTACCCCTTTGCGGTATTGGCGCTTCCCTTCTTGCCTCTGTGCGCTCTTCTATTGCTAGCTGCTTTCTGTATGCTGGCGCTTCCGCTCCTTCCCAGTCTATCTGTATTTCTGTGTGGCTTATCTCACAGTTTCGCGTGGACTGAAAACAAGAGCTGGGAAAGAACTGGAAGGGGAAATGAGCCTGTGTTCGTGCTTCTTGCACATGCTGCTTAGCAGCAGCAAGGGTGGTAACGCCACGTTCCACCTCTAGACAACTATAAAAGTAAACGTAAAAGGACAAATGAGGAGAGACGTAAACGCGCAACAGTCATCATCAGCAATCTCGTCAGAACTCGTCTCCCAATAAGGAGGCGAGCTGCACATTTACTCGAAACTATAATAGATTAGGGGTTGTCCGAAGCCAACAGTTTTACAAAAACAAAGATGCCACCGGCATGCAGATGCTGCTGGCCTTCGAGGCCTTCTGCCTCCGTCTGCTAGCTGCTACAACACGGGTCTTAAATGCCATTCTCCGTAAGTTGGACGCATACGCGCTGTTTTTTATTTCCCCCACAAGTGGCTCTACCCAGATGAGGGCAATTCCTGGCCGTCCCACCGATACCCGAAAACGTAGCTGCTGCTTCCGCGTCGCACTGTGCAGCACGAGCTGCTTCTCTGGTGTCCGCTGGGACAGCTTTGGGGACTACATCCACGCGCTGGAACTTACGTTGATGCCATCTTGGTGTGCCCCCATGGACACTTCGAGGTTGTCTTGTGCGTAGGCCTCGAACGCGTTGCGGCTGAGCATTCGTCTCCGCAAGACGAAGCAGCTGATGAGAGTTATCAGCAGCAGCACGCCCACAACTGCTGCCCCTATGATGAAAGGGATAAGATCGACCGTGTCCTCCACACACTTCGGCTGGCCGTCGATAGTGTCCAGCTTGTAGTTTTTGTTGCAGACGCAAGTGTAGGTCGAAATTCCGGGCTCGCAGCTCTTAGCTGCGGTGGAATCCCCACAGGGATCGAATTCACAGGGAGAGAAGATGCACCGTTTTTTCCGCTGCTCGGTCACCAGTCTGTAGTGCTTGTCACACACACATTCCGGGCCTTCTGCGGTGTCTGTGCACGACAGCAGTCCTTCCGTGCCGCAGGGTTCGTCGGCGCAGGTTACCGTGGCTTGTGCAGCGATACACTTCTTTACCGTGCCCTCAGTGCCGAATTCGTACCCCGGGCGGCAAACACAGGTGTACTCAAAGGCCTTGTCAGTCCTGCACTCCAGTACAGCTTCGGGGGGCCCGCAAGGATCCCCGTCGCACATGCTAGCAAACGCGCATGTGGGTTTGTAGGGATCTGTCCCGTCCCAGGTGTACCCTTCGGGGCACTTGCAGTAGGCGCTGCCGTTTGGCCTGCTCTTGCAGGTTCCTGGAGAACACTTATTTTTGGTGGAGTCCGCACAGGGGTCGGGGTAGCAGGTGACCCCGTCGCCGACGTAGCCGTCTTTGCAGCGGCAGTAGACGCCGCCGTAGTTGCCAGTGTCTTGTTCGTCGCAGACAGTGTTTTGAGGGCACTTGTGTTGATGTTTGCTGCAATTGCACTCCGACGAACTCATGACGGCCCAGCCCCCCCCCGTGCAGGAACTCATACAAATGAGTTCATCTACGTCGGAGGCGCAGCAGTTCCCAGGCGGGCAGTACAGGGGCACTGGCCAGCCCTTGAACTGTTTGCTGCCGTAGAGGCCAATTGAATCCCAGCAAGGAGCGCTGAGGGCTGAGAACCGGCACAGATAGTTTCGGTAAATGTTGTTTTCAGGCAGAGTCCAGCCCTCTGTTATAGACCAATCTAACTTCGGAGTGTCCTCGGCAATCAACTGCGCTATGCGCTCTTCATCTGACAACGCCTGCTGCGGGGCAGCTGTTGTTGTGCTGCTGCTGCCAGTGCTGCCGGCGCTGGTGCTGCTGGTGCTGCCGCTGATGGTAGTGGTGCTGGTGCTCGTCGTAGTGGTGCTGGTAGTTGCTGTGCTGTCAGTGCTGCTGGAGACTGTGCTTTCGGCTGTGCCGGTGCTGCTGCTGCTGTCAATGAGGCTGCTGCTGAAGCTGCTGCTGACACCAAACGTTCTGCTGTGGCCTGCCTCCAAGCTGGCAGGGCTGCTGCCGCTGCTGCTGCTGCTGAAAATGGCATTGATTGGTGACTGAAAAGATGAAGACGGCAAATTGTTGGCCTCCACGAAGCTGAAAACGAGGAATTTGAAATAAAACAAACTCAAGAACCCTCCAACCGGTGGTTCGGCTCCTGCTAGTACTGCAGTTGCTGCGCATTGCAGCAGCAAAGCAGCCCGCCTCATGCTGCTGAAGCCCGGAGAAACCACCCTAAGTTCCTACCAGCCGTTTTCAGTGCATGAGGACCCATGGAATCGCAACAAGGTGGCAGTGGGGGTTGTTTATGAAACTGTGGTGGGAGAGCTGGGCAAGGAAAAGCGGAGCCGAAGTCTAGGGGTTGTTTGAATAAGCGGATATGAAGCTAAACTCCGCAAGACACAAATATGCAAATGATAAAGGAGGGAAGAAATGTCTCCCCCTTGCATGTCTCTCCCTCCAGAGTTCGGAAACACATAGATGGAAAAGGGCGAGTGCAACGAAATGGCAACGAAAGGCAAGATCTTCGTGAAGGCCCGACACGGGATCCGCACCCACCTGAACTGATTCTCCCGGCTAAGACGGGGCAAACCCAGGGTAAAGCTAAAAATTTCATGCAGAGTGACACTGGGCCACAAGGCTGCACTTCGAGGCTCTACGTGCTGAATGCCTTCAGAGTAACTCGAGCGGCTCGAAGCAGACCAGACACAGTATTGCAGCGTCGCCTACGTGGCATATGCAATTCCAACTACCCTTCAGATTCATAAAAAATCTTATGGAAAATAAAAAATGCGTTCTTTTTGGGAACTTCGAACATTTAAGGTAAGTGAGCCTGGTTTCTTCCACTTTTGCGTGCTGCTCCGCAATATACAACGGTCTCAGCCTGCCCCCAAACCTTCCTTGACTTCGGCAGCGGCACGAAGACAGAAACAGAGCTAATTTGGTTCCAAATTTCTTACGTTGGAGTTCAATCCAAAATAAGGCCACTCTGCAACAGTTTTGCTAAAACTGTAGTTGCTGGTGTTAACTGTTCAGTCGGGCCTCATGACAGAGACAGGCGATGAGTCTCGATCTGCAGACGCCTTCTGGAACTCCAAGAATGGCGCTCAGGATTCCATAAATATCGGCAGCTCTTACATGAGCTCAACTGAAGTGTTACATTTTGGATAGATGCACACAAAGATAACCTGATGCTTCATTTCGCGTACGTAACCGTGACGGAAACCAATGGAGAACTGCATGCGAAGCGTTCGGTCTGTGTCTGTATATACGCATAGAACCGTAAACAGACGGAAATGCCATGCTTTACAATATACTTTGCACTTTTACGAGACTATGGGTCATATTTACCACCAATAACTGGAAAGTAGCGTATCAAGTCGCCCCCGTACCTGCGTTGGGGTGTGATCCAGATACGGGCTAAGCAGGCCTCACTTGCTAACTACAAAGGCCGACGCAGTCCTTCCTTGAATGGTTCTGCTGAATGCAGCTAGCGCCTTTTCCTATCCACATTTGCTTTGAACCTGCCGGCTGCCACTGGACGAAAGCCATAGCGGCCTTATTTCCTTTACAGGCGCTCAAAGATGAAACTAGCCAAGAAGAATCTCTACTGTACAAGAGTTGCAGCTTAGCTGCATCTCACTGCAGAGCCCTTGTACTGCGCAGGTACTACAAGAGGGCTTACTAATGACCTTGAGATGTTAGCTAGCCGGTGGTCTATAAGAGTTTAGGACTCTTAAAGAATGCGGATAACTTCTTATCAGTAACGCAGTAAGTCAATTTATAAGCAAAATCGCATGCGTAGACCACGAGTGTCTGTAAATACCGTAAAAGTGAGGTAGGCGATGACGCCGGCACTGGTGTGGGGCATAGCCTCAAGTGGGTCAGGAGAGTCAGAACTAGGATTCTCGCCTTCTAAGGTTCGACTTGCAGACTCGAAGGATGACGAGATATATGTCGAATATAGAGGATTTGTCAGAAGGTCGCCCTATTCGTGCGCCAGGAGGTACCGAAGTGGAAGCAGAGAACGTGTTGTCCCACACTAGCAGCCTAGGGGCACCCCAGTATTTGTTAGCTAGCTGGAGGCCCCCTAAGGTTGGAATTAATCAACTTGGGCAGGAATATTGATTCCCTTACGGAATCCGTAAACTCGTACGGTTGCGTGTAACTATTACTTGGACGCGAAAAGCTGGAATGGATACATGGTCCAAATGGTAAACGTGCCAGCAGCCACCTACGGGCATGTGGAAAGGTGCGAGCTTGAATAGGCAGCATTCACAGTCTAACCACATGAGCTTTGACCCAAAGCGTAGCACTTTTGAAAATATGAACGCATTGAATCATTGGGAATTCGCTTCTCGTTGCCCGCAGCACCAGCCGAATACTGCATGAGTATATCCTGGAGTGCCAAATATAGGATAGCCGCTGTTAACACACCTTAGTCAAACGGAGGACATCCCAGGCACAAGCTGCAGTACAATGCGTTCTCTACAGCGTCTACGATGCTGCACTACCCACAACTCTGGCGCTCTAAGAAATCTTCTCTTCTACAGAAGCATCGGTCTCGTAACGTCTACTAAATTATTAAAAAGACAATTTTGTTTCAAGTTCCCAAAAACCGTATTTCATAAAAGTCACTTCTTATGGTTCTTGCTTTGCTGGTCCGGTGAGGATGTGACGCGCACCGGTGCCGGCGTTGTCGGCATCCCCAATCTTAGGGCACTCGCAACAATTTCTAGTTCATACAGGTTAATCTGCTAACGAATTGCGTTTCTATTTCACTAGTAAGAGGTTACAGCGTTCAGTCCACGTCTCAACCTCTTAACCGCTTATATGTCATCAGTTAGCTATCCTCTATAGCTCACCAGCGAGCCCTATTGTAGTGTCTGCGCACTACACAAGCTGTTTATAAAGCAGCTCTGCAATCATAAAACAAAATGTATTTAAGGCCTAGCCCCGTATGCATTGCCGAGTTAACGGCCCATGCTACGGGCGAAGGTCCCATTCGTGGCCATCCTCACTGACAAAAGGCGCTTCCAGATAAATAATCACTACAAGAATTTCTTGAAGTGACTTGGCCTACAGTACTTCTTGCGTACTTCCTTAATCTTGGAAAACTAACGCCATATAACCACTACGGGCTGTGGACCATTATTAGACACTATTGCTGCCGGCAATACCACATGAATGCCAAAGATGGCACCTGTAGCTTATCTGAGGGGATTGATCGTGCACAACTCGCAAAGAAGGTAATAAAGACCACGGCAAACGGAATTCCATAAACAATTTTGGGTAATGGCCCTAGTAAACGGATGACCACGACCCTTCCGGAGCTCTTTTCCGGCGGCATACAAGGAAAAATGACAGAAAACGTTTTCCTTGCGCACTGACAACATTATACACAGGCGTTTACGTGGGATCGCACCCGATGGAAGCATCCCTATGGCCTTCCTTCGCCCGAACTGTTCTCGTTCTTGTCAATACAGATTTGTATTAATAAATACCCTCAGAAGCACTATAAAATGAAGTTATTGCAGCACCTTCTGGTCCACCTCATTAGCAGCGGTCCCACATCTCGTATGACCGGGCAACGAAGAGAGCTCTTTCGGTGGTCTAAAATCGCGATAGCGACTGCTGCGAGCAATACATATGAACTGTTTTTAGAGCATTGAAGGGAGCTCTTATCTTTGGCTCGACTACTTTCGGATTCTTCGGTCAAATTCCGCATTAGCTGTGACACCCACCAGTATCACCAACTTCGGCACCCCATCGTTTTACAGGCTACACTGAGAAATAACATAGTTTCAGGGTCATAGAAGCAACGTCGCTTTGGGGATGAACTATCATTGGGGGCTCAAGATGCTTGAGTAAGCGAACTAGTGTTGCAGCTTCAAAATGAATTCGCAGCTAATGAATCTCATTTACCTGGCAGACCTTCCTGTAGTGCGTAGCTCTACAATGTTGCGCCAGTACAACCCCATAAGGTTGCAGCATTTGTTATTCTACGCATAAATCATTCTTAGAAAGCTTGTCCCTAAAAGGCCCTGGCTCTTGCCAGATCATAGGTGACTGTAAAGGAGAGAACTTTCCAATTTCGAACAAGTAAACAGGAAAGCCATGGTGAGTTTTGTTAGAGACTTCTCCTTACCGTATCCCCGTTCAAAATTGATGAACCCTGGCCTTACGATCAGCTGTGCTATGTTTGCTGTTCCCCCTGCAGAATATGAGGAAGCGCAGTGGCCCAACACACATATCTTGCAGTCGCCACTGCTACTCTGCAATGCTATAGAGCCTTCTGTTTGAGAGCGATTAAGCCCCACAAGTGTAGCTACCAGAGCGCTTGCATTTAGCGGAATCTCGAAATGGTTTCTGTACTACTGAGCAACAGAAGAACACAGCGCTATTGGGGATCAAGTGAGCACAGGCGACGACGACCAGCAACACAAAACAATGGCGGAACATGCAGTCTTAGAAATGAACCAAGGCACAATCGTAATCTTAATTCACATGGCTACAGACTATCTTGCGACCTGCAGGAAAGTTTTGCCAGTGGTGGCAGACTACCAAGATGTAGCAGGCAAGTAAATGCAGCACACCGAAACGGCAAAAAATCCCTCCAGGTTTCAACATGCTGGTATAAGAATTCGTTCACGTGAAGCGGAATGTAAATAAGAGACAGCCGCGTAAGCTTCCAATAGATCAAGGCGGCACTGGACGTAAAATTTGCCGTCAAGCAGTGGCAGGCTGCTTAACGACACGAAACGAACAGACACTCTGGAGCAAGCGGTGGAAACGATTGTATCCACTATTTTCTGGAATCGAGAGAATGCTGGTTGTTTTCAATCCAATACGAGAGGTGCACCGTTGGTTGTGCCCGACGATAATACTGCTTGCAATTCTTCATCAAAGAGAGAGCGGACAAGCACAGTGCAGGACCATGACGGCTGCTCGTCATTCAGCACGCTTCGCCCTTATGGCACAGTAAAAACGGGCTATTGCGGCCCTGCCTTGTTGCGCACCGGGAGAGCACATATGGAAATCCCTTGCCGTTTTCCATGGAGACATGTGGCAACGTCACTGGCCAACGAGGAGAGAGCCAGTGTGAGGTTAAGTGCTTGCGCAAAATCACAGAGGTGGTCCGAGCTCATGCATGCTTGCCATACTGACCTCTCCATACCCACTTTAAGCTTTGCTCTCGAATGCAACTCGAACTGTTAAATTTTCGAACTGGGAGTCTAGCCACCTCCAAATTCATGTACATCACCTTTCGTGGGATTTTGCCACCTGCCTGCTCTGCGCGTGACTTTATTCTCCCCCCTTCGTGACAGTCGTGTTTTTTTCATGTTTAGCTCACGCGTACTACAAGTGGTTCTTACCATCTGCGATACACTTAGGTTCTTAGCTTACCACATTGTTTCTGCCAGGCTGTCGTATGTCGTGTAAACCAATCATTCCAAATAGCAGATCCTACAGGAAGACTCCCAGAAAAGCTCACCCGAAAACCTTAAAGCCCACAGCGCACCGTTAGTTTTATCGCTATATTGCCAATATGCAAAGGCGCGTCGTTAACCATTGTGAACACGAATTTACTAGGGGATGGCCAAGACTAGAGCCATAGCTCTGCAATGGCCGAGCTAATGTTGCCTGTTGACGCACCATTGGCTGACAACAGTACTGGTAAGTGGCCAGTGATCTGAACTTGTACGGTTGCTTTCATTTCCATATTGCACATTGTGCCACGGCTTTCGCTACTCTGCTCTTCATTTTGTTGCTTTCGCCACCAGTAAGGCACATTGGAAACTAATCGTAGGAGGCGGGCACCTGGCTTCGAGCTAGCACTGTTTTCAACTCCTACGCTGACTGTCCAGCAGTCCCTCCTGATCCAGTTTCTGCGCTTGATGGCAAACTTCTGTTCGTGAATGTGAGCTGATTTCATATACTGCTGTCGCTTTTGTTTTCTTGACCTCATATTTCTGGAGTTGCAGACTAGCGCTCGAGCAATGCTGATCGTATCTTGTTGCTATTGCTCCATTGAGGTTCGCACTATGTTTCTCTTATTCGTCTCCAGCAAAGACTGAGCACTGAGAAATTGATACCATTCTGTGTTTACTGACTCCATCTGAGGCGTCGCCTCTCACAGGACCAAATATCTCCAGTCCTGGCGCCTTATCTAGATATTTCTCCTGTGTGCCGCTTCCTAACGTCTCATGAAAGACGCCCTTGAGCTAATAGCAGCAAGCAGCTGTCTTTGTACTGTGTTAGATCGTCCTTACACTTTCCCTCTGTTAGGGGAGGCCATTATTACTTCCCAAGACACGCAACGAAAGAGACCTGGGACAGTAGTTTAGCGGTGTTCGTTTTATTTTTGACTTATTTCCATTGTCCATCCACTACGAGGTATCCCTGACTTTATATGCTCCATTCGTGCCAAGCGTAGGAACATTCTCACTTTTCCATTTGTCCCACAAGCCCGTATCGCGTCTTACTTGGCCCGCTGTAAGAATTCTGCCGGCACTGTCCAATTTCCGATGTTGGACTCTATCAATGAGCCGTGGGACCTTGGATGTTACTGAGGCAGCCATGCCCTCTTCTGTTTTTACTTTTCTCTTGGGTTTCTCTTAGGTGCATGCTCCTAGATTTCCGTACCTTCTTCAACAGAACGAAATTCAGTTTACCTGTCGCGACTCTGAGTTTTGTGTGCCCGCACTGTATGGCATGGTTTGAGAGTTGATATATAGTTGCTGTGCAATTGTATGGGTGTATATGGCTCAATAATGCCATCACTTCTTCAAATCTGTTGAACAGGCTCACTCACTAAGTACCGTTTAAGCGGTCCAAAGTATTTCGGATGCGACTAGTTGTTGTAGGAAGCACCCCTCACCTCGGCTCCTGAACATGTCCTGTGACCAGCTACAGTGTCATTGCCTGCTTCAAGCCTGGGCCGTGAAGCATGGTGCACAGGGCCACGCCACTCTAATCGCTCTAGCCTGCTCAAAAATATGGCCTATATTTTAGTTGATCAGTCTTACGATTGATTTTGGCCACTTCAGAAGATCACGCTCGTGTTTCTTTGCAGTGCCCGGCACTACAGGGTTTGCTGAGCATATTCTCACTGTAGGAAGAGCAACTGCCATTTCTGCTCCAGGAGCATCAAACCAAGCGGCTAACACGGCATCAGAGAGGGCCTTTTCTGCTCCAGGAGCATCACACCAAGCGGCTAACAGGACACCAGAAAGGCTTCTTCGGGGAGCTGACACCAGTGAAAGTTCTCTAGGGCGCTGTAGCATCCACTGCCAGTGCCGTGGATGCCCAACAGAGGAATGCACACTAAAGCTATTTTTCGTAAAAGGCAGTAGGGCATTGGCGCGGAAACTCCCTGTAGTCGCCTGACCTCGGCCTACAACTCCTCGCATCCCTTCCGCATGAGTTAATGTATCGGCAGTGCGTCCGCTCATGAGCTGCCAGATGCACAAGACTTTTGTTCATTTCGCAGGGAAAGGAACCGCTAGAAATGAGCCAAGCGATAAGGAGCGTAATTGCCAGACGTCCGCGGCACGCTATTGCTGCATGAATGTGCCCCAGAGAGACAATGTGAACAAAATTTTACAAGAGGTGTGGACCACAATAACACCAAACGCAACAACACGCATGCAAAACCATAGTCCCCTCAACGCTGTGCATGAACAGCCAGTGCACACATTCTGACTCGCGTGACTGTGGTACGGTTGTAGTGGCAGCCTCAGTGAGCTGGAAAGGAAAGGCACGTCGTTAAGAAGAACCACAGAATAGAGGGGAATTGAATGAGGTACAGAACGCAGATACAACTACAGCGGAATAGCGTGCTCACGTCCGTGCGAGCACAGAAAACCTGCTTCCACACACATTGGGCGCGGTTTCTCTTGCATCATCGTACTGAGATATGGTGGCGTTTCAACTTCCAGGTCAAAAAAATGCAAGACGGCGACAGCACAAGTGGGGAGGCTTTCCTTCCGCTCAACCTGACCAAGCCCCTTCAAGCAAACTACGCTGCAGCAGCAGCAGCAGCAGCTAAGGAAGCGGCTGCAACAATTGTAATATGTGTAGTTCAAGTCATAGGCAAATGCATTTTACACCAGAAACGGGAACCTAACGACAGCGGTCAGGCTACACTACACTACAGACACCACTGCAGCATGAGCACCAGCAGCTACAGCAGCAGCTGCTGCTGCTGAAGATCCCAGGCCCCGAGCAGCAGATGAGTCGGTGGGGGCCCCTTCCTCTCTGAAGCCATGGTTATCCACGCCTTTTCATTGACATTCTAATTACCCAAGATCCCTACATTCTCGGCAGACACAGGGGTGGCGGTCCCGTAGCCGCTTTCCTGTCTAGCAGCAACTGCATGCGCTCCAGGAGCGGCGGCAGTTACTCCAACAGCGACCATAAGGGGGACGAGAAGAATAAGTACCCATATTGAGGACTAAAACTTTCGAAGTCGCAACTTGCTCACTTCTAAGGCAGCAGCACCAGCGGGCCATCCTCCCACCGTGAGCGATTGGATCGGCGCTTGTCGTCGTCTGCTGCCGCTGCTGGCGTTGTTGTTATCGCTGCTCCCGCTCCATGGTATAATCTTGTTTGGTTGGACACCTAGGCAACAGCAACACCTCAGAAAGCCATGAGGCGAAGAGCCTCCGGCGCGGTCTGCCTCCAGCCGTGACGCCGGCAGCACTAGTTGCTGACGCAGCAGCTGCAGCAGCAGCAGCATCAGCAGCAGCCATGGAGCTGCCTCCGGTGCCAGCTGACTTTGATGCTCTTGCAGATGACTTCATTTCTGCCCTCGGTACGTGGCTCGGGAACTCTTGAAACACATGGGCGCTACGCATCCCGCGGAATCTTCTTCGCGATTCTTCTGCAGAAACGTCCGTCAGAGCAGTAAATATTCTCTGTGCGTGCTTTGCAGGCCCAAACGAGGAGCGGTCGAGGGTTCGGGCGGAGGCATTTGAGCACCTCCGCGATGCCATCATCGAAGCCTTCACGGACTTCAGAGTCCTGTTGCGGCAGCAGCAGGAGTTGCGGCAGCAGCAACAGCATCAAGAGCTTCAGAAGCAAAAGCAAATACAGCTCTTGCTCTCGTCGGACCAGCGGTCGCAACTGACTCAGCAGGAAGACCAGAGCAATCAACAGCTGCAGCCACCAGCGCTGCAGCAGCAGGACCCACCACAACCGGAAGGCGCTGCAGCAGGAAATATATCTCAAGAGCCCTTGCAGGAGCGGCTCTCCCCGGCGGGAGATGCAGTGCTGCTGCCTCCCCAGGCCTTGCGGCCGCATCATGATAAACAGCAGCAGCAGCAGAATGAACAGCAGCAGTCGGAAGGACGTGCTTGCAGGGGATCTTCGAGCTGCTGCAGGGCTCGCGCTGACTCGCCGTCCTCTTTTTTCTCGGTGTCTTCGTCACCTTCGCCCACCACTGCAGCAGCAGCGCTGACAGGAGCAGCTACAGCAGAAGCAGCAGCTGCCCCAGAGTGGGGTGCAGGTGCATTGTCTGGCGTTGTGCCTGATAACTCTTCTTTGCTCCCTTCGTCATTTCAGGCCTCGACGGAAGATCCCAGCAGCAGCAGCTGCGACTGCAGCAGCAGCAGCAGCGGTAGCCTTAGCGCCAGCAACGTGCCCAGTAGTAGCAGTAGCGGCAACGTGTCAAGAGGGAGCAACAGCAACAGCAGCAGCGCCACCAGTAACAGCAACAGCAGCGTGCGGTGTTTGTCTGACATATGTGTGGCTGTTTTGCGTTACGGATCCTTTCCTCTGCTGACTTATTTGCCAGACGGGGATTTGGATGTTGGCGTGATAACATTTTCTCCCGAGACGGGAGTGGTGGAGGGGGAAGAAGAGAGTGAGGCGTTCTTGGTGTATCTCCACCTGAGATTTAGACGGGGAGACCTGAAAGTTGAATCCCAGGGTTCGGTCAAAGACTCTTCTGGAGTCACCGGAACTCTCGATGCTCCCAAGGGCCCGGGGGGCCCCGGGGGGCGGGGAAGCCGGGGCCCCCGCATACGGAACGTGCATTTGGTCAAGGCTGACGTGAAGATTTTGAAGCTTGAAGTGGACAGCCTGGCTGTGGATTTGTCAGTGAACAAAGTAAGGATTGCCCTAGTCTGAAAGAGCACGAAAAGATGCCCCAGAGTGCTGCAAGGGGTGGCTTAGTGACACGCCTCCTGAAGAAAGGAGAAACTGAAGGAGCCAATCTGCCCGCAAGGGAAAGGGGTTATACATGCCTGGCTTTTATCTGTTGTATTTGTTGATGTATGTGCTTCTTCGATTTTAATTTGCCTTCAGGTTGGTGGCTGCTGCTCCTTAGCCCTTCTGGAGCTACTGGACCGCCGTATTGGTCGGTACCACCTTTTCAAGCGGTCTGTAATCCTTGTCAAGGTGAGGTGTTCCTTCTTTGTTGCTGTAAAGGCTTCCATTGACCGACTTGAATTTGTTTTTCTCTGCTTGACGGTGGCCCTGTGTCAGGGCTCGCTTCGCTTTAGCGGGTCTTGCGGATACACAACAGCCCACTTAACGGGTCATGCAATTCTGGTTTTGAGAGCGGGGCAGTGCTGAGGCTGCGCTTAATGGTTTCACGTCTGGACAGCAGTTCTTGTTGCAACTTGAGCTGTTTCGAAACAGGTGTTGCGGCTGTTGTTACTTCCATGGTGGCTTTGCATGCTGTCTTTTCTCCATGGCCGGAACTCTGTTTGTCAGCGCGGCTCCTGGAAAATTTGATTTTCTTCTGTCGAGTATTTGTTTGTTTGTAGGCGTGGATGGCGTATGAGAGTCATCTACTTGGCAGCCGGTCGGGTCTCCTGGCATCATACTGCTTGGAGGTGCTGGTGCTGCACTTGTTCTCGTGCCTTCCTCCCGCAAGGCTTCAAAGTCCTCTCCAGGTTCTCCAGGCGTTCCTCTCCTACTTCTCTAGTTTTGACTGGGCTGCCTTCGCTGCCACTGCGGCAGGACCCCTCCCCTTGTGGCTGCTGCGCCTCGCTACGCAGCAACAGCAGCAGCAGGCGATGCTGCTGCAGCAGCTGCAGCAGGAAGGATGTGAACCTCAGCAGCAGCAGCTGCACTTGCAGCAGATGCCGTTTCTGAATGAGTTGTTGGAAATGTCAGAACACAGCAGCGGCAACCACAGAGATGGAGACCCGAGACTGGAGCGCCTGGCCTTTGTCGCCCAACACATACAGCCTGAAAGAGGGGTCCCGCGGGACGCAGTCACAAGCCACGTTTGCAAGTGCATAGCAAATTTTGCATTTGTAGAAGAGTGCAGGAGGCGGTGAGTCGGGCAACTTGTATTATTTGCAGCTGCGGGTCTTCCTGTTTTGTGTTTGTCTTTGCTTGCTCTTTTTTTTTGCAGGCCTACAGACTTCAAATCAGAAAATGCAAACCATTCGCTCATTTTTCTTGTTGCTGCCACTGTGTTTTGTTGCAGTTTTCGCATGTGCTACGGAGGCATGGGGGGCACTTCACGTTTTCCAGGGGCCTACCGAAGCGGCCAGTCTTTTGACTGGCCCGATCCGAGCTCCCCCACTGCTCCCGTGAGCAGCAGCAGCAGCAGCAGCGGTAGTGGCAGTGGGCGCGTAAGCGGACCAGCGACTCCGATGAATCGTTGGTCTCAGTCAGGTGCTCGGGGGTTCACGGGTGGTTTCTCTGTTCCTCCTTTTCACCCGCGGGCACCGCCCCGTGCTGGGGCCGCTGGTGGCTTCACATTGCGTTGCATCAATGTGGTGGACCCTTTGTTAAACACAAACAACTTGGGCAGGAGTGTCAGCGAGCCCGCCTTTATCAGACTAGTAGATGCTCTGAAGAGGGGTCATGCCACCCTCACCGCAGTGCTACAGCGAGGAGACGGGGAGGCTTTCAAGTCCCTGGTTTTCAAGAATAGCTACAGCTACCTTCAGCGCCTGCGACACCGGCAGGCTCTACAGCCACAGATTAAGCCGCTAATCCTGCTGAGATTGAGCAAGGGGCCATCACAGTACCCCAGGGGAGCTCTTGAAGACGATGAGGTCCCCTGTCCCACGAGAGACCCTTATGCAGAATTTTTAAGGTGCCTACGCTCGAAAACAGGGGCGTCGCTAGGTGCATCGGATGGTCAGGCCCCCTCAGAATCCCGTGTAAGCTCCGGGAGCTTGCCGCCGGGGCCTTCTGAGGATTCTCAGAAGCCTCAACTGTCGTCTAAGGGGCTTTCAGGGGCCGCAACCACTGCATCAGTGCATGGTGGAGTGGCTGAGGCAGGTGAAAGCGGACAGCGTGCAGAAAGGTCTGACGAGAAAGTTCGTGGGTCTCCTGAAGTGGAAGGGGCGTCAGCTCCTCCGTTGATGGCAAATCACTCGTCTGCTCGGCAGCAATATGGGGAGCAACGGGAGCAGCACCAGCAGCAGGAGCTGGCTCATCCCGCGCATAAACTGAATCTGAGGCTTGCTGAAGAAGAATTGAGGGGCTTGTTGGCTCTGTGTCAGCTTCTGTGCAAAGTCCCGGGAGATGGCAGTCACTGTGGGCCTCCCCGGGCAACCTCCAGGAGGGGTGGCCCCCATTATGCATGTGCATCTCTGAACGCCTTTGGATCTCGTCTCTGTAATTGTAGCCATCAGCCTGTTGCTTCTTCAGTAGCAGCAGCTGCGGAAGACTGTGCTGTGCCCCTGTCGAGCAGCAGTGACGCGTCAGTAGGAGTTGCGGAAGAAGGCTGGGTAGGGCCTAGGCCAGTGCCGCCAATGCCCGGTGTGTCTGAAGTAGCTGTACTGCCAATCGAGGCAGCAGCAGCAGCAGAAGCGGCAATCACCATTCAGATACTTCTCCCGTACTGCACACGGGGGTGCAGGAGGAACAGTAGCGCTGGCAGCTACGCCAATGATGTACGAGCTGCTGCCGGACCCCCTTCCATCGGGTCACCAAGGAGTGCCTGCAGCCTGGGACGCACCCCGTGGGAAGCTCGGGGAGGGGGGCATAGGACAGGAGCTGAGGGAGCCCCGCGAGGCTCCCGCGGGTCCTACAACGACCGCATGAGGAAGACGCATCCATTCTCTTTGACTCGCCATAGAGCTACGGGGGGTCGAAACAGCATACAGCAGCAGCACCAACAGCACCACTTACTACTGCAGCATCTGCAGCAGCACCATCATATGCAGGCACTTCCTCCAAGCAGAGACCCTTTCTGGCAAACTGCACGGCCGTTCTCCACCCAGGCGGCGTTGTTTGGGGGGCCTTTGGAGGGAATTTCCTCAGCTGCAGCAGGCGGCCCTCTCGGGGCCAGCGCCGTCTCTCACTGGCGTGGAGATGACATTAACTCTCCTTCGCTTGCTGCTGCAGCGGCTGCTGACTTGTCTCCCGTAGGAGGCATCAGCAGGAGACGCCTACACAGAGGAGCGGCCCGCCAAGGAGGGCCCGTAGGTTCGGTGGGTGCCATAAGCTACCAGCACGGGCGCCATCTACCCCCCTTTTCCACTGTCGTCGCAGCAAGGGTGCAGCAGCAGCAGCAAGGTCGGGGATACGTGTCGAATTCAGGTTTCGGGGGACCGCGTCCCAACATCCCTAAAGAAGCCCAAGGGACTCCAAGGAGGCCCGGGGGCTGGAGTACTTCGGCGCCTATGGGCGACGTTAGTGAGCCTCAGCGCGCTCTGAACGCTCCCAGGCATGCATCAGCATCTGCTGAGGAACGGAGAAGTAGCAGCAATAGCAGCAACAGCAGCAGCAGCAGCACAACCGACTCAGCAGTTCTTGGGGAACGGTCAGCAGCCGCTGCCGCTGTAGGCTTCGAGCAGCGCCAGCTGCTGCAGCAGCAAGATATCCCTGCATGTGGCGGCTCCTATGTTGCGGCTCTGACAGGCCATCAGGGCCGATCAGCTTCTCCTCCACCTTGTGGGCGGCCACAAGACCAACAGCACCACCGAGGAGGCGGGGACCCTGCGCGAGAAGATGCACAGGCCCCTGTAGCCAGTGACGCTCCCGAAAGTATGGGGGAAGTGCCTCTTAACGAGAGGCATCGAAGAGTTTCTGGTGACTGGAACTTTGCAGCATCCGCCGGAAGCAGCATTATCAACAACACTAGAAGCGCGCAGCCCAGAGGCATGAGAATTCCACGGAAGCTCCCCCAGCCGACGGCTGACGCTCAGAGCCCTCACTGGGGTGCAGAAGGGGCCCCACCCACTCCCAGCACCTGGACTCACCACCAGCAGCAGCACCAACCGGGAGGGATATTTTCTCGTGGAGGGATATCACTGCCTCTAAGGGGCCCAAGGGGAATGGGCCCCAATGCGGTGTTGCAGGGTTTAGGGCTGCATGTGACGACGCCTTCTGCTGCCTCCGGCAGAAATGCTCGCTACCGCGATGGAATGTCCAAGCAAACGGGAGGGGCTTTAGGGATGCCTTCATGGGGCATTCCAGAACCCCCTCAGCAGCCACCGCCACCTCCTCCTCCTCCAGTTACTCCCAGTGGGGCCTTGGTAGTCTCAGAAAGCCAGGCGGAAGGACCTCAGAGGGCCCCCGGTAGGCGTAATTGGGCCGCCGTAGTGGGGGCCCCTGCAGCTGGAACGCCTACGTCTGTGGGTGCCCCTCGAACGCGAGGTACCCCCATTCCAGCAGCAATGGTATCGGCAGCAGTGGCAGCATCGCCTTCGGCTGCTGGCACTGTAGTCCCCCGCCCAGCGTCGGCTGCAGCGAGGCCGTCTTCGCCGTTTTCTAGAGGAGCATATTCTCAGAAGGCGCCCTCTGAGGGTCAGGTCCGCGTAGGCGCTCCCTTGGAGGAGCCTTTGAGAGCCTCTTCAGCAGCAGCAGCAGCGACACCACCAGTAGCACAAGGAGAAAGCTGCGGTCACATTGATGACATTCGTGGGCTTCCTAAGCAGCCTGCAGAGCATAGAAAGTTGACGCCTCAGTGGGGGGGTCTCTTGGCCTCTGATCTGCCGGCCGAGGACCCTCAGGGGAAAGCGGCAGCTCCTAAATGGGCTGTTGGGGGCGCTCCGGGGAGCCCCCGTGTTATTCCTTGGGGATCTGACGCTGGCGGACAGGAACCAGATGAGGCTTTCAAGGTGTCGGAGCAGCAGCAGCAGCAGCAGTGGGATGGGTTTTCTACACCGTCTTCTAGAGGTCACTCATGGGCTGGAGATTCAACGGGACTGTGGCGGCCGGGACCTCCGCCATCAACGGACCCACCGTCTGGGGGCTCATCAAATGACGCGCGTTCTAGGCCACCTTGGGGGATTACTGCAGCCCCTCTTTCAGACAGGGGCCCCTCTGTTAAACAGAGGGAGGCCCCATCCCTAACGAGCGACCTGCTCTCCCTCAAGTTGGAAGATGTGGCACTGCTCAGCACGGCAGACAAGGCGAAGGCTCTGCTTGTTGCCAAGCAACAGGTGGCGGCTCTTCAAGATGCAGCCGAATGGCGGGTAAGCATTGTAAATTCTTATTAATTTTGCAGCTGGATTGGCCCGTTGCTGCTGGTGTTGCTGTAGTGGGAAGAGGGAGTCTGATAGGCGTCGGGGGTGCACTGCGCTGAGGGTGCATTGTGGCTGGTTCATGTGAGCGTGCATTTGAGAACAGACAGCCACAAGCAAGCGCGAGCGCAAGAAGTCATCTGCGTCGGGGAGACATGCGAAGACCCAGCTAGCGCATTTGCTAGCAGTGCAGCAGGTGATTATACTGCCTCCTTTTCTGTTTTCCACTTTTAACCACTGTTGCCAGTTTGCTGCCATGAATATTGCTGAGGTTGCGCCGTTTGCAGTGTTGGGCTGTGCTTTCTGCAGCTACTGCTGCAACAGGAGCGACCTCAGCAGGAGGCTTCACAAGGGAGTGGGGAGGCTGCTGCAGCAGAAAGGCCACAGCAAAGTTCCCAGCCTGACAATTTCAAGGGCAGCAGAGAAGAGAAAGAAAATTCGAGCGGCGAAGGGGTGACGAACAGTGGCCACGGAAGTGATCTTGGTGCTCCCGCAGCAAAAGCAGCCGCAAGGCCGTCGGATTCTCCACCGTAAATAGCGGTTTGTATGAATATTAGTGACAAGTAAGGCTGCAAGCCATGCTACACAGCTTGTTGGTGCTACCACTTGCTGTTGCTGTTAGAGCAAGAACAGCACGAGCTTAGTGGGCGGCGGAGCTTTTGCAACAGATGTAGCAGCGGCGTACGGATGCAAGCGAAGGCTTGCGTTTACTTGTCACCAATTTAGTCACTCAAGCTGAAGCCGTTGCTGCAACGGCTGCACAGATGACGGCTGCAGCAAGAAGTGTTGCTGCTTCATTTTCGGGAAGCTCGGAGAGTTTTTGAGGACGAATTTTTTTCGAGGGAGACGCTGCCCCATGATATTGCTGCTAGCTGAGACCTCTTCCTTTCCGTCTAATTTTTGATGCAAGTGAAGGACTGCTGAGAACCCATTCAAGAAGCTTGCGTTGTGTGACACCAGGCTGAACCCTTTAGATTCACGGAGTTGTAGGCAGAAGGGTACTGCTAATTGCTTACCACGAAGCAGAAACACTAAATCCAGACTATCTGATATGCAAAGGTCTGCGAACGCTCTAGGCAGATCCGGGTCGACTGCTTTAGTTCCAAGTGATCTAAAAGTCCGAGAAGTAAGAAGCCCTCCAGAGCAAAATATTGCTCGCAGTGGATCTTGAGGTGGGACGAGGAACAGATTGCCAAATAAGCAAAAGAAACAGTGGCATCGAGCCTCGGGTTCTGTTACATAGTGGCGATTTGCGGGACGCGCAGACTTCTGAAGAGCCGTACTGCAGACTTTGAACGCAGGCGCTATATCTATGCAAAATCTTTAGTCAGCAGACTCCGCTATAAATGAATGGGGACCCTTGCAATATATCTCTCTACAATATGAGAATAGTGCACCTTGCCTAATAAGTTTCATTTGCTCAGGCTTTCGCAGTAATCACCGAATATTCGATTTCTAGTGAGTGCCCCTATACGTCTATGCAGAGTTTACCGATCTACTGAATTGGTTGTTTCTTGATAGTCACACCTCTATGTGCACAGGCTGCGCAATTTAAAGGCTTGTGGTTTTATAATTGCGACCTTGAAGTCCAAGCTGTTGGAATTCTGATCACGTCCACTTGCCCACTGGATTTATTAGGAGCAGTGTTGCACCTTTGGACCAGCGCCTCTGGGCGAAACCGCCAGCGCTTGCTTGGTCAGGTTGCAACTGGGAGTTATGTAGCTGTATCCCACTTTGGAGCAGCTTACAAGGCACGCAACTCGTGCGAAAGATCTGACCAGACAAAGCAACGGCTGTACGAAATGATGGAACCAGTGCAGACTTCAGATTCACCAAACCGACACTACCAACACATGCTAGACAAAACGCGCGGAGCATGGCCGTAGTTGGTCCCAACAAACTGTTGACACCACGTGGCGAAGGTCTGCACGTCCAACGTAGTCCTAGAATGCCAAAGCAACATATAGGCCAATTCCTATGGCTACAGCAAGAACTATAGTAGAAAGAGATCCCATGCGAGCCTTTTCGGAAACTCGGGTAACAGATAGGGAGCAGTGAATGAGAGTCAGAGTCCCGATCCAGCCAAGGGTGAAGGCGAGGAGAAGCTGAATGATCATGAGCCACACGAAGTTGTTTATAAACGGAACATTCTCCATCTTCATGGCCATGAGGAAGGGGACGTAAAAGATTAGGCGCAAGAACGACGCAATGATGGTGCCATTGCGCGGAAGAAACAGAAAACCAAATGCGGAATGTAAGTTCGGGAGTGTTAGACAGGATCGGCCCAAGAAATCGCCTACAAATTCCATGCCGAAAAGCAACACCATCTTCGATGGGCTTTTTCCTTCGAAGTTGAATGAAACGGGGCCAACTTTGGGAAACAGAGAAAATGTTATGAAAAACACTAAAAATAGACTGAGCAGTTCCCACCATGAACCCTTTATCATCGTCAGCCAAGGTCTTGGCGGTAACAGCGACTCGTCCTGACTGCCGGCAGGTCCACTGCTCTGTCTGACCTTCGATTCCTCCAGATCAACAACACTTGTGGGAGTGTCATCTGGTACAGTTTTTGCATCTGATTTACCTTCTAGCGCGTTATTCACAGACTGTACGCATACCTTCGCGTTCAGGAAAAAGTGCATGTACATCATTGAAAGAACGCACAGTAGCACCGATATGCCGCAACATATGCTGCAAAACCACTTCACGTCAATCTCCTTGTCCATGTCGAACACTCCATTCATAAGGATGGCTGTAACGACGAAGGCCACTAAACCTGCAACTGCCTGTCCTATAGAAGTTGTGCCGACATAATTCCGAGGCAGAATTGCCGCTCTAGCAAACCCAGAAGACTGTAAAGCCCCGTTGCATGCGCCCAAGAGGCCTAGAATTATGTGAGCAAAGGCAATACGGCAGTTTAGTGCTCCATAGAAGAACACTGGAGGTAAAGCGGCCATACACGCCAATGATAAGAAGAGCCCCCCTTGAATAAGCCACTTGTGGAGAGCTCCTATCTTGAGAATTACTAGAAGGCTGATCACGCATATTAGCTGGTACAACCCAAGCATAGAGTTGCCCAGCTGTTTTCCTTCAAGGAAGTGATTCGAGAGAACAGGTAGCATTACTGCGACGAACTGAAACGGGATTAAGGTCATCGTACCCGTTAAGGCGCAACCAGCTAAGGCCATATAATGTTCTCGGCGAGTCATCTTCTCATCCTGCGGAGATGAGGGGACCTTTGGGCAGTTCCCAGCAACACCACTTTCCCCGGTCATTATGCAAACAGTATGGATTAAAACTCCTAAAACCACTTTAGTGAAACATCCGTAAGCAAAAAAAAAGACGAAATGAAGGCGAAGACGACCCAGCAGATATGTAGGTGGAGACGCTTGCATTCGACCCCACGCAAACCCCAGGTGAGCGGTGTCTAGACAGTCTTGGTGCCCCATCTTGGGGCTTTTCCCATCTTGCACGGTTTTTCCTTTTTATAGAGCTATAAAAAGCCCACAGATGTATTAGTCTCATGGAAGTACAGAAGCACTTGCCGACTGCAGCATTACATTTGAAAGCAACTGCGCCTTTATTATCCTCAAATATCCTTGTCCCACCTGCATACGGCCCCTCCGGTTGCGTGTGTTTACGAGTCGAAACGAAATGAGCTGCGTCTTCACACCGGCATTTTGCTGAAAAACTAGTGCATTGCCGTTTAGTATTATGTCTTTTCAGTAAGTGAACGTTTGACGCCGTGGTCAGACTGCTCATGTGAGGTTGAGAGTTGGGGGTGGATTGTTTCTCCACCTGAGACGCTGCACAACATTCCAGTGGAAAACAAATTGAATGCTTGGCATTTCATTGGCATTTTGCGTATAATTCGAAGCTTCCTCTTAGAGTTTTCGCCAAGACATCCCTGTAAATTCGGCGACACCCCGCGGGGTGTCATAGGAAAACCGCATTGAAACACTTTCGAATATGTTCTGAGGTGTGTCAAGGCTCCATGCGTTTATTTTTCTCCTATAACTGGATTCAGGAGTTGAGTTTCTTCTGTGCTCCCAGCCACTCCGACACTATTCAGTCAGAATATGCTACGTGTAGATTTTCCAGCTCCTTTTCCAGTCTAATTTTTTTCTGCATTCAGTCAACCGTTTAATTGGCTACTTACTGGGGAAATATTTAACTTCTTCTCTCTTTGTCAGCTCTTGCGTCGCTGTTTCCCATCACTCTATATTTGAAGCTGGGGAATTGCCCGAGTGTGGTAGCCAACCTGGCAGCTTGAAACAAGCTCGTATGAACGTGTGTATTGTTTTGCCTTTCGAAGGCGATGCCAAAAAGTTGGAATTTGTTGATATTTCCCTCTAACTAATTACCTGTGATACAACATGGCTTCTTTCATACGGCAGGCTTCGCAAGCTAGTGACTGCGCTTGAACACTCCTGCTCGACAAGCCTACCGATGAGTTTCGGATAAGGGAAACCCAAAAAATAATATTGCGGGCTTCGCAGCTCAGAACCTATCGCAGCTTCAGCACACGAATCTCTAGTCTGGGAAATACTACCTGTAGAAAGCGCGATTCGAGCTGCTAGCATGCGTTGGGAGTCGATCAGTGCCTGCTGCTGAGCGATACCGTTTCACTGTCACTGTCTTAGACTGCACGACGTACGGAAACAGCGTGTGCCTTTTTTTACCGCTTGCCGAGAAAGATGTGACTTAGCGCACGCCCACAAAGCTGTCCAAAGAGCTTGATTATCGGAAAACTTAGAAGGGCCGGATGACCAATTACATCAAGATCAGGAGCCGTAATGCAGTTATGGTTTATCGTAACCTTGGAGGAAGTAAGCACTGTTGAAGAGTGTCAGATCCCTAGCGCGCGGGATCTTTACCTTGGCTTGCTGGGCTGAATATGTAAGTAACACTTGTTCCAGAATGGTGCTGCCTGGTTCTGTTTGCTCATCAGTCTGAGGGTGGCAAGCCGAAGGCATGACGCGTTTAATATCAAATTGGCTGCATAGTTATTGCCACGAACCAAACTGAGAACGAGAGTCACGGCCGGAAGTGGCGACCACAGCGAGGCCATGGTAGCGGATGAAGCCGTCTGCATGCAGTTCGACGGTGTGAGCTGTTGACGCCGTTTACTTCGTTGAGATGATGTGCGACATTTTGCTCAGAGTGTCAGCAATGAATAAAGTACAGTCGTACCCCGAACCTTTGAGAGGTAGATCAGTAAGAAATCAAGCCTGATCTGATTACAGCCGCAGAAAGAAATGAGTAACAGTTGAAGAAGGTCGGCAGGTTTGTGTGTAAGAGAATTGATGGCACGGCGACAGAGACAAAATTTTACGTATGCCGTAGTCTAGTTGCGCATCCCAGGGCAGTGAAATTGTTGTTAGAGAGCGAGGATGCCATTTTTCTGCCACTGATGACGCGCTGTCGAGTGATCACCTTATGACAGGTATAAAGAACGGCTGTAAGGATCTCCGGGAACTGTGGCACAAAAAACGTCCAAGTGGCGTCGATTTAAAGTTGCATATAAAGCGTTACAAAAGCGGAAGTGAGGTAGCGGTTGCGAGGCTCGTATAAAATGGGTTCGTCATGATGCCCGGCAGCTGCGAGCCTTGGGCCGGGCACCTCGTGAAAGCTGGAACCGAAGTATTAAGCGAAAGGGAATTCTCGATGTCCATCGTGTGAAGTGGTCTTTGTATTATGAAGGAGTGGACGTTCGGCAAGGGCTAAGCGTCGCCTTGAGGGGGCTCATTCTCTGCAATATTCTGTGCATGTCATGGTCTTGCGTTGTGCCATGCGTGAGTGCTGTGGATATCGGAAGGCATGGACTGGGTGACGAGAAGCTCTCGTGTGTACGTCCGCTAGATCATGATAGATGGTGGAGCGCGTTGGCACGTCGTAATGCATTCAAGGTCATTCTGGCCTGAGTGCCAACTCTACGTTCGTTTGAGGAGAAGTGCTTGCATCCACAAGACGTTCACTGAGTGCGGATGGAGGATGAAAATCGGCGGACGGGAAAAGTCATCTACCACAGGATTGCGTGCACTTGGTGAGTATATGATGGTGAGATGTTGGAAAGGAGCAAGGAAGTCTATTCAACGAGCAGTATGATGACGATTTGGCTTCGAAATATATAGCTGCATCACGTGATTAAATGGTTGGTTGTCAACGTGTGCTGTAACCTTTGCGGTAAGTAGTAAGTATGTCCGTTTGTCAAGGCGGTGACCAATACAAAAAGTTCCTGGTCAAATATCGAATACTTCTGCTGAGCGGATGTCATGACCTGTCTGAGGAAGTCCAGTTGTTGGTGTTCCTGTTCCACAACCGTTCCTAGCGCATAAAGGAAATTGTCAGTACACTGTTAGGGACCTTCAGGGAAGTATAATCAATCAGTTGCAGGTTTAGTTGGTGCATAGAAGGGGTATGTCTTTGATATCAGACTGAAAAGGGGTCGGGCTACTCCGGCGTAGTCGAAACCCATCAACATACATGAGCAGTTGACAGTACCAAGCAATGGGCATTCTTATGCCATGATGGTCAGCACCTCTGACCAAGCAAGCATAGCTTGAACTTTGCATGCTGCGTGTTGGGAACCATGAGCGGAGATTTTGTACATGAGCAGGCTTCATGCAAGCTTGCACTCACGAAACGTCGGCTACAACTTATGTTGGAGGAGGATGTCACGCATTTGTCGCAAGAAGCCTGCATGGGCAGCAGTGCAGGGCCTGAAGATAACGACGTCGTCCAGATAAACCACGAAACCCTGTACCGAGAAAGGTTGAAGGTGAAGGCTGGTGTGAGATTCAAAGGCAGCTGGAGCTCCTAAAAGGCGAATGCATGACCTTGCACTTGAATAGTCATAGGACTACGTGAAAGGCTGCCTTCCTCCGGTTCTCTTTGGCCACGTGAATTTGATTAAAGTTGTCTCTCGCCATCGGTCCTGGAAAAGCCTCTATTTTTGCTTCCCCAAGAATCTCTGAAATAATCTGGATGGGTGATAGAGGAAAAGCAAGGGCAGCTATAAAAGCTGCCACTGATTTTCCTCGACAATTGAGTACCACACACATTCTTCATTCTTCAGTGCCATCATCATGTTCCTCAACAATGTTGGTCGGGAGAATATGTCTGGCTTGTCCATCCGTGGGCAGAAAGTTTAGCTATTTTTTGCGTGGGAATGGAGTTGATCTGGTGGCATGCGGTATATGGCTGCTTTGCTAGGTTGCATGTCTGACAATATTAGTATCATATGGGGGTACTGTGGTATCAATGCGAGTAGTCTGTCTGGGAATACCCTCCTGTGCGCCTTAAGAGCCTCACGTATTTGCGTGGGCAGCCTCTTGCCCTCTTCGGACTGTAACCACCAGCCAAACTGTGTAGTGTTTGAAGTGACTTTCGCCCAAAGTGAGTCTTCATCATCTGTATCGTTTTGTGAGACTGGTAGCCGAATACGTGACTGCACCATTAGGGTCCGGGTACAATGCTCGCTCAGAGCAAAGCACAAAAATCCCCGAATCACTAACGGCTCCTTCTGCCTTGGGACTACAATAACAAAGTTTCCGCCTCGTTCGAAGCAGAGGAAGTGCTCACTAGCTCCGCTAATGTGAAAGTGAGCTGGGATCGCCCAAGCGTGTTACGTGAGTGCAAAAGACACATCTATGGGGACGCGGTAGACATCAACATATGCTGTACACAAACATAAAACACATCTCCAACCGAGGTACGAACCTGTTCCAGAGCAGCGGAGCACTACCACGGCTGAGAAGGCGCCTTCATCATTAGGACTGCAGTTGTGGCGACGGATGAAATCGTGGATGATTTCCTTCCCTCTTCAATCTCTGCATAGTGCCTCGCCAGCAAACAAAAATGCTGTTTCACTGCGCTCTTTTGCCTGCCAAGGTCCCCTGCCTACGGAAAAAGGCATGCCAACCCAATTGTTATCCAGGATGTTCCAGGCAATATTACCGGACAGCTGGAGGATAGGCCTGCACCTTGACAAGTGGGTCATGAGAACATCAGAGAGCTTATCGAGGGAGAAGCGCATGGCAGAAACGGCTACAAGCCAGAAATGCCAGACTCGTGACTCTGGTGAAGCGTGAACCAACTCCCAACCTATTCCACAATGAATATAGCGCGACTCTTCAAGCGGAGAAAATTGGAATGCTTAAGTGGAAAGGAAAATTCAGGATTTCGAAAGAACGGAGCTGGCGGCTGTGTCAAAGATGAAGTCAGCCAGGTGAGCTTTGATGATGCTGATGCGCGCTCAGTGTGTGTCCTCGCCACCCTGGACTGCAAACCTTTCTGCTAAAGCATCTCTTTCTGACATGCTACGTAAGATTCCTTATACCGCCTGCAAGCTAAAAGAAATCGCATTCCACAAACACTCCTTATGCGACCTGGAGACTAATTTACGTTGAATCATCTCTTCCGTTTGGGTAAAGAGAAAGCCTCTCTATCTGAGTATGCACATCGGTTGGCAGCAGCTTCCTCGGTGGTGTGTACAGTGGCTTGAGCAACTGCAACTATGCTGTCGTCAAATTCCGTGTTACACGATGATACAATGGGATCTGGCTAGAGGGAGCCATGCACCGAACTTTCACACATTGGTGACCACGTTCAGGCTTCAAGCTGCACTGTATCGTTAGGCCCATTGTTCTCTCCCAGATCTGCAGAAATGTGAGTCAACCGATGAGCGTGCAACGTATAGCTGCAGCTAGCTCTGTTGATGACAGAGAATCACTGTAAGCCCGCAAAACTTCTAGCTTCAACGCAGAGTGAGGGGTAAGATACGGCGCTAATTCCCCTTGCAGATGGTGATGTTGGACATTTTCGACTTGAGTATATGCACAAGGAGCCAATAGATAGAGGCAAAAGTGAAATTTCGATGTCACTATATGGTTACAGACAATGAAATTATGCTGCTTCACCACTGGTTAGCGCAAGCCAACCCCAATTATCCCACTGGCCCGCTTCGGCCGCGAAAATACGCGCCTGTGAAATTTTGCAGCATATATCTGGTTGGGAAACTTAGCAATATTGCTGATTTAGCGAGCTGTACGAACTAATCATTGCGGTATGCGTAGGCGAGCGAGCATGCGCCATGCTGAATGGGTTCAACGACAGCTGCTACGTGGTGGGAGCTTTCGAAGCAAGTAAATGATATGACTAACTACCAATAGTGTTGCAGAGAGGCAATGCTGAAGAAGCCATCAGAAATATACTTCTTCTACCTTCTCCAAGACTTCAGGTCAGTCTTTGATTGTTGACAGCTGACGCGCTGTCGCCGCCGTCTTCCACAACCGTCTTCCTAGCTCGAGCGCTAACCTTCGATTCGCAGCCTTGACAGTGTTCGTACTTGCAGTATGTGGCTTATATTTTGTAGAACTTATATTCCATTGTCGCTTGTTTTGGCTGTGGAGCTGTCAGCGTAGTAGACGTGCTTGGGTCGTCACCAACGCCGCACGGCGCTTGGGATGTCAAACATCAGTGGAGCTGAAATATGGAATAGGGGTCGATGAGACAAATCTTCTAGTTTCAGGAGCTGGGTGCTGCCAATGTAGTCAAGTTAGAGACAAGCTCCACAGCCCGAGTTGATGGATATGCTATAGAGGGGTGTGTCATCTCCGTCTGCACGTTGCAGGCTGTACGGAAAACTTTGCCAACTTCGTGCTTCGGGTCTTTTCTGACAACTTCACAGCTCTCCCTGTGATTTTTGGCTAAAAAGCAGTGGAACCTTTCCGCCTTATCGCCCAGCTTCATCCCAGGTCCCCTATCGCTCGTGACCAACCGAAGACCGCTCCCGTACACCGCCCGTGATTACATGTTGCGGACATATCTTGGCATACACCTATAGACATATTCAGCACACATCGGCGCGATACCCTTGTATCTCGACTTTTGTGAGCACCACGGGCAAAGCTCCCTCCCCCCGAAAGGTGCGTCCATCATTTGGACGTCGTCCTGAAGATGCAGCAGCAATCTAAAGACGAAGCAAAGTCGAAGCTGGCATCAAGCAATTCAGAAATAAGAGCGGAGATCCATGCTGATGCCTCATCGGCTCCGCAAATCATCGTCGCTGCCCCTTGCCTGGATCCGGCGCCATCCAAGACAA
Organism: Eimeria necatrix; assembly: GCF_000499385.1. NCBI lineage: Eukaryota > Apicomplexa > Conoidasida > Eucoccidiorida > Eimeriidae > Eimeria > Eimeria necatrix. The sequence goes on along the minus strand of NW_013651754.1, from coordinate 18,189 downwards.
ACCCGGCGCTGGACGGGAACTTGTCTGGTTTTTCAGCTGACGCAGCTACACAGGGCACCTGTGTTCCTGAATCCATTGAAGGAAATGGGCAACTAAGGGAAAAGAGGGCATCTGTACACCGTGTGAATCACGATGCTACATCATCTGTGGACAAAGCCGACGTGGGACTGCTAGGTATACACATAGGCTTGCCGAATTCTAGCGATAAATCGGCTTTCAATGACGCATTACAGGATACCGGGATGAGCAACCACAATATTATGCAGAGCCCAAGGAAATTTCAACGGAACTGCATGTCCGTTGGAGCTAAACGCCATCGCGTTCCAATGTCAGAAAGTCGCGCAAAATTAGAAATAACTGCCGGCGATTTCCAGTTACCCACCGGGAGACTACACCTGCGCGATAGCTCTTCACTTATTGGGAACGAGCCCAGGAATGTGTCATACTCTGCCCCAGCGGCTCCAGAGGCGAGAACCTCTGGGACGGGCACACCAACGTCACAGTCGAGTGCTGCCGCATCAGTGCAACATGCAAATGCCGCACGTGAAGGCGAGCATAGCTGGCAAGTTCACCAACGTGTTGCGGCTTCTCCAGAGTCGGCAAGCCCGCAGATGGTGAAGAGCGTATCTCCTGCAGGGGTCATCAGGATCGGGGGTCGTAACCGCCGGAAGCGTACGAAGTACGATCTCGCATACAAACAAATGGAAGAGCTTGGGCCATTCGAAGAAGAGGCTAAGTCCGTGGATCTCTCCAAGGTAAGCACACATTTTCTTGCTCTACCTCCAAAGTTTTTACTGTGCTCCCACTTTGAAAGCCTGAGGTGTTGAACCGCGTGCTTCGTGCTCGTACACTCAGGTTTCCGGAAATAGTTTTGCATTAGAGCTTCTGCGCAATCCCCAGCAGTATTCGCATGACTCATGGGCGTACGGGCAAGCATGGCCAGTTGGTGCCGATGGCCGCCGACTTCTGCTGCGGAAGCTTCGAGGAGTTTTCTGGTCCAACCCGGAAAAGTGGCAGCGCGTCTTACAGGAACATAATCTTTACAGAAGGGATTTGTTTACGCTTGCCACAGTCCAGGTATGCTTTTGTGCCAGGAAATTGCACCTGTATCCTTGGTTGTTGGCATCAGAAGCTTGGAGCTGAGAATTGCCGCTGTAAAAGTGTCAGTTGGCTTTGGGTTGTCTTTCTTCTATAGGAACTGTTTAGAGTCACGCACCTGATGGGCGCGGAAGCGTGGGACTTTCTTTTGAAATGCACAGCGCTCACACAGAAGTGCGATGCTCTGACAAGCAAGGACCTTGACATTGGAGAGTAGGCCAGTTAGTTGCGCTTATTCGTGAAGTTAGCCGGTAGAAGTCTACGTGGTTGTAATGTGGCGCAGCGGGAATACCTTCTAGTGCCGTGGTTGTACAGTCGTTCAATCATGAAGCTCATACGCATGACGACTCTAGAACAGTGGGTTTGTGCGTATTATGGGAAGAAGTGAGTTTGTGCATGTTGTGGGAAAGAGTGGATTTCTGCTGGCTGCGCTTCAGGGATGATGAACCAGGGAGTGTGAGCCCACGTGGAATGAGTCATCGTACGCATCAACAATCAACCGTGGATGCATGCAAATCAGAAGACGACATGCATTCTCCCCCGGACGAGATTTTCAGCAGCGCACTGCCTACTTCAGGATTCGTACGCAAAAGGGTATCGCACGGTGTGAGAGTTGATAAGGAAGTGAATAAACGCAGTCGCGGGAGACCGCGAAAGGCACCAGTCAAGACACAAAGAGCCTCGTCAGAACCTGAAGATGCGTCTGAGGCCTCACCGACAAGGCATCTACAAACTGGCCTGTCGACGCCTACCAGCGAGGCATCCCGGTGGTTGCCAGAAGCGGAGTCTCTAAATTTTACAGACGGATGCCGTGCTCTGTTGCACTCTGCGATAGGCGAGAGATCAGAGAGCTCACCCCTTCAGCCCGACGACGAAAATTGTCCAGAGGGAGGTGCCGAGATGCTTGATGAGATTACTGGTGAGCAACGACGGTTGCTAGCTTCGTTTATGAAGACGGCCCCGCCCATTGTTTCCACCCATGACAGCTTTGGTCTACCAGCCACGGGCAAGTCCGCCACTTCGTCTCCAGAGCTTCGGCTAGCTCTTGGAGGGAAGCCAAGTAATAACATGCTGAGACTTACTACTCACTACGCATTCATGGCACAATTCATGCAGTGCTGTATGCTTGTGGAAGTCCAGCGGTCGCTCCTGAGGATTGCAGAGGAATTTAAAACCCTGTGGCCGTCTGACAAGGATCTGCAAGAAAGTTCCTTTAAACCAGAAAGTAGCATGGACCCCACAACACGGGCTTGTTTTGATTCGCTAGTTCGAAGCACCAACGTTCATATGCAGTTCGTACAGGTAATTGTGAAGCAGCTGCAAAGAGACTCCGGCAATGCCCCGGTGTCTGATGCCTCGGAGGCGCGGAATGCACCGTTTCATCTCAACGAAGACTTTAACACTGCCATGCAGCAGCTGCAAATTCAGCATATGCGGGATCGTCTAATGTTCGCCAATAAGGAACAAGCGCCGCTCGTAGCAAACGAAGTTATTGAAGCTCTTCGGGATATGGCCGACCACGTGGAACAGCGCCCCAGTGTGCCATCCGATAGGTCAGAGAAAGCGGAAACGGCAACAGTGGGGAACCCACAAGGTGAGCAACACTGAGAAATGCCGTGTTGGTCCTGACTAGCACTTCCTCTCAATTTATTAGGACACCCCGGGGCATCACAACCACCTTAAAAGCGGTGAATGTAAAGAATGCCTTGGGTTTTCAAGTGAGAGCAGCCGTGGCTAGATGCCAGCATAACAAAGAGTATGTGGCCCACTCGACAGATGGATAGGGGAAGCACGCATGTGGAAGCTGTGTCCATAGGTGGTTTAGAGTCGTCGAAGGGCAGCATGGGTGTGACTTCCTTCGCTTTTTTTCGTCGCTCGGCTTCGCGGAGCTAGAGCTCAAGAACAGAGTATCTTGGCAAAGTGTTTACTTTCAGGGTGTAAGCTGTTCGAGAGTGTCGCAACCAGCAGCAGACGTGAAAAGTGTCATAACAACTGAAGGACGCCACCACCGGAGACAACTCCCGGAGATGGAGGAGGGTACCCCAAGCCCTTAGGGGAATGGCTATTCGTCGTTTTAGCTCTACTATCGCCCGGTTCTGTCCTTTTTCATGAAGAAGGCGAGAATAATTACAACTAGTTTGCACATCAGTCTAGCCAATGTGTAAAGAAAAACACAGCTCTTTGCGGTTTGCTTTGAAGCGTGGTTTGGCGTTGGAGAACAATGGCCTTCCAATATCTGAAAGTGCCACAGATCCACTCCATCGCCCCGAAGAGGAACTGTTCGTCGATGAGGACAAACATTCATCGAAAGAAGGCCTATCTCGACTTCGCATACCAGCGATTGCTGTAGCGCCAGAAACAGAAGTACAAGGGAGCTCTGAATGGGTACTTTCGTAGAGTTCCGGCATCCCGATGGCCAGTCGACTCCGTAGTCATTCCGCGAAAACCCTAATTGTGTTTCCATTAAGATCGCCCTTGTCAAATTGTGCTGCAAGCACAAACAGTTTTTCAATGTTGTCACCAATAGACAATTGCCCACCCTGGGGATCCTATTTGAAATAACAATCGCAACTGATATGCAATTTAACGTGACGGGAGGCAACTACCTTCCCTACCCACTGCTGTCTTCGCGGCTTCCGCAGAGGCAAACGCAATACACACCCGGCCAGTGTGTTCTCCCTGCAGTAGGAATCGCAGTTTCGAACAGTAGTGAAGCCGTATTGCCGTTAATTTTTCAAAGGAGAAAACCAGTACATGAAAGTCAAAATCAGGAACATTTACCCGGAAATGTGTGGGAGAGAAGGCAGGTCGTCTCCCACACATTTCGTCTCCAGGATGGAGGCCTACCTTGCTATTGAGCATAATGTCGGTGCGTAAGACAGTCCCCATACAGCTGAAAGCTTCCTGGATTTCCACTGCCGGGAGATCTTTGGGGACCTGAATCACAGAACCGAGCGACTGCGAACGCAACTGCCACTAACGGCAGCTCTATTAATCGAGACCTTCAGGGACTTCATCTGGTTTCGCTAGTTCACTGAGGACATCAGTTGCGACATACATTTGAAACTATCACTGTGAATTCCCTTCCTTCTGCTAAACAAGCACCAGCGCGAGCCCCAGATGGAAGGTCTGCGTCTCGGGCCGGGAAATTCCTCAATCCTCGGGCGCTGACGCATTGATCTGGAGTTGGCTGTGTGTTCCAAACGCTTTCAGGATCACCAGAGGGACCACGCCGAACCGAGGGGGATACCAGCTCCTCTGGAGAAGCAGAGTTAGCATAGCCCCGTTCCAATGCCGGGTCCCTCCGGTACGCTGACCCATAGTACTCAGTAGACGGACACCTCGAACCGTATCCGTAGGGCATCTGCTTTGGCACAGGGCCGCTTGACTCATCCAGAAGGTGCGGACTACGGCTAGGCCCGTAGGCTGGAAGACCTACTGAGTACGCCATTGGGTTGTGCGGCGAGTGGTGCCCGTTTTGTCCCTCCACTTCATCCGCGTACCGAGAGCGCCTCCACACAGGCCTTGACGGACCTGTGATAATCACTACACAGCTCAGTGATACGTTGACACACGGACGCTCGTGAGTTTCTGCAGAGCGCACTCTAAACAGAACTACATGCAAAACTGAAGCTTAGGCTTCATCGCAAACAAAAGGCGCCATGGCGACAGACCAAAAGTTGTACCCGATGCGCGCGAGTCTACGTAAGGTCCAACCACCGGCCGCATCTGAGTGTACTCGAGCTCGCCCGTGCCACTCGGCCGAGGAGGCAAGGGGAAAGCTCGTGGAGCTGAGCCGCAAATTCACAACAACCTTACTGCTGCATGCAATAAGCACGCAATGCACTTCGCATCGTGAGACTGCCACTAACAACAGCATACAGCTCCTTGGCGCCACGGAGCCTGGAACAGCATATCTTCATACAAATTTCACTTCTAAAAAGAATGAAAACACCGTACGTCCGCCAGAAGGATCCCCAACGGGGGGAGGTGGAGGCTGTACACCGTTTGGAGGCACCAAAAACCCCCCGCCTGGATGCCGCGGCCTCGGCCATCTCGCATCCATCCTGGGATGGCCAAGAGGTACAGGAAAAGGAGGTCGAGGACCCATAGCAAAAGGGGGAGCTGCAGGCAGCCTGCCGGCTGCGGGCCCCATCAGCGCTGGCAGCGGCCTTGCAGGGGGTCCAGGCCTAGAAGAAAAACTGCCGATGCCCCCAGGGGCGGGGGTATAAGGCGCAGCAGGTCTGCCTACATATTCACTCTGTAAAGCTGGTGGGGGTCGATACGGTGAAGGAAGCGTTGTAGGAGGCGGGACAGCAGTAGAACCTGTGAAAACAGCAAAGCCAAATACTAAGTAGCGCGCCGTGTGTGAGGGCCAGCGAAGAATGTGCACGCGAGGCAACAGGATTTAACGAGTGTATGCCGGGTGACACCTGTAAATCCGCTCTTGGCTTTGCGCTTTTTCATCTGGCCCGAACCATCTTGCTGTTCTTGACCAATGATCTCGTCCAGGCTCATGTCCAACCTTGCTGAGACCTGCTCATCATATTCCATTGTGCCCAGACATGCAGCTCTGAAACTTTACCAACCGCGGCAAGCTGGCCCAGGCGAGCACTAGCTGTTGAGGTAAACGCTGCTTCTCCGCCCGCAGCACGGGGGCACTGGGCTGCGGCACATACAACCGTGCGGCCTGGGTATCTGCACCACACGTGCTGCTCATGGCAGCAGCGCAACCGACTACACCCAGATGCTTTTATGCCGGGTAAGAAGTGATGTTACGGGAAATACCCCGATATCAAAAACACGGAGGGTCAGAGGTGCCGGGAAGGTAGCCCTCTACAAGTGGAATGGACGACTTTCCGTTGCACCTGCACGGACGCCTCCCCCTTAGGTGCAAAAATCTCGTAAATAAACACTGGGCAGTGTACGTGGGGGCGAATGCTTAAAGAGTCGCGGCCGCACCCTCCCCATGAACCAGCAACGTTGCCTGCGACACGACGGCCTCTCCTCCGATTCTGTGAAGCCAAGCTACCCTAAACGCTTTTAAAGCTCATGATATGTGCAGAATGTGCTGGTGATGTAGTAATGTAATTAGAATGGTGGAATGACATCAAGCAGAAGGAAGTGGGGCGGCAATTTTAGGACAGCGTGCATGCACTGGGGACCCAGATGAAAACGCCTAGAATGGGCACTACGGTTTCTCCTTTCCCACCCCTTCAGGAAACTATATCTGCGTATTGTTGATTCTGTCGGGAGATGTCATCTGCCCCCATGGCCTCAGCATGGACCCCGAAATGGAATTCCGTCAGCATCTTGCAGATCAGCAGCAGCGGGTTGCCACTAATGACTCCACAGCAGCAAACAATTACGACGAATTCCAGCCAAATTCATCGCCGAATTGGATTACAAGCTTGGAAGAAGAACTAGATAAGAAAATCCTGGTCATTTTGCGCGATGGTAAGAATCTGATCGGCGTATTGCGCTCATTTGACCAATTCGGCAACTTAATGCTGGAAGGATGTGTTCATCGAATTATCGTCAATACTTTTTACAATGACGTGTACCAGGGTGTCATGATCATTCGCGGGGAGAACATCTTGCTTTTTGGCGCACTTGATGAATCGAAGCCAAACCCTTTAGAGTCGCGACCCTTGTGGGAGGTCTTGGAGATGCACGAAGAACAGGTATGGGCCCGAGTCACTGGATTCGAGTTCTTCAGTCATTATCAATAACAGCTTTTGCCGTATGCTGAGCCGTTCATTCTCACCTTGCAAGGGTACCAACTCCCGACCAGTCGGTCCACCGCGCAAGAATCCCTTAAGGCACGCGTTATTCTGCTGCTTTGCTGCGTTTCATGCATATTATCTCTTCCAGGAGAAGTACGAAAACCGGAGACGGAGAAATCTACGGCGTTTGGGTGACTTCCTGTATGGTTATGACCTGCCGGATGAGTGAAGTGAGTAAACTCAATACAAAGTCTTGACGCGCAGCAAGGGAAATTCCCTGAGGCGATCTTCGCACCATCACCCGGAGCAGCCATCTGCAGCTCTAACTTCGTATATCCCAGGCTACGGAGAGACAGCAGTAGATGGCGGCTTACGGTGACGGTGTTCGCACGGCATTGGAGAAACCACTCGAAACTGGGTCCATTTTGGATGAGGTCTTGTCTAGGGCTGCCACCAAAGACAGGGACTGCACATCCTAGTTGATCAGCGCATGCAGTTCGGCTGCATCTAACAGTCAGTCAACGCAGTAGATCTGCGTGCAATTTGTTTTTTTGAGGTGAAAGGGGCTAGGGATTGCTATGGGCAGCACTAAGATTCGCCATTGAAGTGGTTGTATTCACATACGCTCATTTCGTGCTGAAAGCCCTCAAATGCCATTCCCGCCGCGTTCTTCTTCGTTTTGCTTTAATGAACTGCTTGATGGGAACTGGCGTGCAGCATTTGGAGCCGGGCATGGCCGCCTAGGAGAGTTGCACATGGGTTCTCTCCAACAATAAGCGGCGCAGACCTGGGCATGCTTGCGCATTTTTTTTAAACTGACCAGCTAAGTGCTAGCGGGTTGTTCTTCAGCTAAGGAAAAATCACAGTTGGTTTAATAAAGAAACTGCAGCATGATAAGCCAGCTCGGTAGCCACAGACCGGGTGTGCATGGAGACTGCGAAGGGCATAGCTAGAGCAGTTCTCTGCTGATCCCCAATTTCAGCGCCTAAACAGCCGAACAGTAGGCACCTAAAACTCTGAAGTGTGTCATGAGATTTCCTCTTCCGGCCATATGAGCTCTTTCGGACAGAGCAAAAGAACCTCTGCTTTGCTAAATTTTTCAGTAGCTTTCCGTGGTTCTTCCGGATTCCAACTCAGTAGATCTTGCTTAAGAAACTAGGTGACGTGAAAAATTAGGTGGGGAGCCTTTATATTGCGAATTGTACATCGGAGCGCTGCATATCGTCTCAGTTTCTTAGCAAGCAACGTGCACGCATCAGTCCTTGTAGAGGCTGTGTTCTAGTCGCGCAGACAAGGTGAATCGTACTACACTCACTGCGTTGAACGTTACTTCCTGGTGATGGCTACGCGTTGAACAGCTCTCAAAGAAGTGGCCGTGCAGTCATCTCAAGAAATTCTGTATATAGTAGAGCTATTTACAATCCCTTGCCCGCCACAGCGTCCTCGAAAGAATAGGAAGGGGTCGGGCAGAGCGCGTTTTTGTTCAGCGGTATTACAGCACACATGGAACAATGGCCTGCGATTGGGTACCGGTATTTGGCAAGAGCAACGACCTGGAATAGTCGCCGAACGCTGAGTCAATCGCGACCCTAAATAGTACACGACACTGTGGGGAAGCATCTACTGTATGTTTATTTCGGACTTCTGTCCAGGTGCCAGTGGAGTGACAGATACTTGCACATACGGGTTGGCTTGCCGGCCTGCAGCAGCAAGCATTTCGCGCTGCATTGTACTCATACGTTCTGTACCAGCGTCCGGAGTTTGTTGCTGGGCTGGTTCTTGATCTGCTGGCGTGGGCTGCTGTTCTTGGGCCATCATGGGAGCTGGAGGTGGAGGACCCATGGGGTGCTGCTGTGGGTATCCAGCTTGAGCAAGCACTTCGACCGTTCCCGCCGTAGCTTCTGTAATGTGGTCAACCCTCGGGGCACAGCACGAGGACATTGTGTAGCAAGCCCCGCCAGGCTGAAAGCTTCCCTTGAATTGCTCTTTGCTTCCTTGGTAGTAGAGGGGGAGGAGTTGCGGGTTCCCCATGGCTTCCTTTGGCACCGGGTGTTCAATTGTTCGCTGCACGTGTACAGGGACTGGAACTTCCTTGTATCGTGGTTCTATCTTCGGGCATAGGTATTCCTGCACAATTTGAAGCTCTACTGGTACTGGAACATTACGGTCGACAAGTTTCTCGACGGGGATGGGCCTGTAGTGAGTCATTGGGACCTCGACTGGCTTTGGTATGTGCCTATACTGCGGGGTCATCACATTCCTGTAGGTGTGCTGAATATGAGGCACTTCGACAACCTTTTCCATTTCAAAGGGTCGTTGCACAACTTGGGTATACGCTTTCTCGACCACTTCTTCTTCCTTGACCTCCTCGGTAACCTCGATAGGTTGCTCGAAAGCGACATCGCGGTACTCCACTTCAGGGATTTCAATAAGCTTTTCCTTCACAACCTTGCGGGGAACTGGAATAACTCTCTCTTGCACTACCACGCGTGGGACTTCAATTATTTTTTCTTGGTAGACGTACTGGGGCACTTCTACAATCTTGTCAACCACCTGCATTCGAATATCAGGGCAAGAGTACAAGGTGTTCAATGAGATCACTTGTTCAACTGACCCTGCCATTAAAATTTTATCCATTTAGCCACTTGGATTCGCCTCAGGCAAGATTATGAATTTCACGAAAAGCGCATCTTATTCCCATGCGCCTGCGGGTCTTCAAACTCTCAGCTCACCTTGACTTGGGGCACCTCTACTATCTTCTCCTGGTAAACCACCTTTGGAACGTGCTTTATGCGCTCCTGAATGACTGGTTTGGACACATGGGTAATCTTTTCATGCACGACAGTCTGAGGGACCTCAACAATGCGGTCAACATATTGCACTTGAGGCACTTCGATGATCCGTTCTTCTATTTCATGCTTCAAGACTTCCACAATACGTTCCTGTAGAAAAATCAGAAAAGCCATCGTCGAACTTTTGTAGCGGCACTTGCACAAAACTTTCACTGGGGCAGTGCACACGAAAATTCAGCTATGTGCTGCCACTTTGATTCGGCTCTCAGCAATGAAGCCGGCAAACACGGAATTCACCTCTCAAACAAAGTGTCAATCGCGGTGCAAAGTGGAAAAAATATCTTTTTAAACTAGAGAGGCACACAGTGCAATTTGGCCCTGCTTCAAAGCAAAACATTCAACTTTTTTGACTACTGGCCATCACGGGCTCAACACCCACCTGAACAAGAGGCTCCAGAACTCTTGGTTCTCCTTGCTGAGCAATAGTTCCAGAAACCAGGCGACTTCCAGGAGGTAGTTGGCCCTGCTGAAGTTGTTGTTCAGCCTGCTCCGTTTCGGCGTCGCCAGGGCAGCAAGGCGCGCAACACTCGCTGAAGGCCTTCATTTTGACGCACTGCTTGGTAGAGGATAATTCGTCCAATAAATTTGCTTGAAAAGAGCTCGAAAATATGTTAAGAGGGACTGTATCACGGAGATGGAGTGTCAAGAATGTCAAAGGGAATGCTGCTTACCAGCCAGCGGTCACGGCAGATGAGACCTGTCGGCACCGGCTGGCAGAATGGTCTAGCCGAACACAAGGTTGTGTTGGCAAATAATATCTATCGTGGGATATTTAAAATCCCTTTTCCGAAAGAAAATCTTCTTGTAATCAATGCCGCGGTGAAGTGTGAAAGCAACGGTCAGGCCAGGGTCTCCCAACGAACAGCCACCGTTGACACATGAAGTTCGCAGAATCGATCGCGCCGTCGAGCCATTTCTCACGAGTAAGCTGCCAGCCGTCAGCCGCTGCTATAGCAAGCTGCGCCGGCAGCGCAGGCCGATGCCGCAGGCGCAGCGTGCACGGGCCAGCGGCGGCTCGAGGGCGCATCGGCTGCCGCCGGCCGTGGCTGGCGCGTCGGCAGCTGGTTCAGTTTGCTGCATCCAGCCATAGACTTTCTGGGCATCGATTTGACCTAACTTTGTTTGTTGTGAAGATCATTGGACGAATTGTCCAAGAATATCCTATATTTAGCCATTTCAACTCCATATTCCGCCATTCTTGACGGCCTCGCCTGCTGCAGGGTCGCAAGTGGCTCGATACCCAGGCAGCCGCAACACCGGGCACCCTGTGGATGGGCAGAGCCGCATCTCCTTTCCCTTCGATTTAATACATTAGTTCAAAATGTTCTCTGGCTGCAGCGATTGCTGTGCTCCCGGTGGGGAGGGCAGTCAGGACCAACAACAGCAACAGCAGCAGCAGCAGCAACAGCATCAACTACGGCAACAAGGCCAGCTGAATGTTCCCTCAAGCGCTCATCTCCACGCCACCGCAGAGTCTGTGAGATCCGTTACTCTTGAAGAACGAGCCGAAAGGGAAAGAGCAGTTGCTATCTCTGAGCAAACCGAACGCCAATGGGTGAGCAGTCTCGGTGCGTGTGGTCAACTAGTAACTAACTTGTTGCGCGGGCTCATCTAGAAAGCAATGTATTTTTTTTTAACATTTGTAAAGTGGACACGCTGTGGGTCCGTGAGCAGGCGGTGCAGTCAGCTCAACCAGCCAACATACCTACCTGTAGCACGAAAAGCAACATGGCAGTTTCTAAGTGTCAGCCACCACCCCACCCCACAAAAGCGGCACGTCAGTGAAGAAAGACATCCCGCTAAGTGGAACCCTTTCAAGTGGAGCCTTAGCGTGCTGCTTTTTTGAACGCAGGTCGCTATCACTGCATACCAACCAGTTGACACCGTCGTGAAGACTGTGGAGGTACCTGTCGTGAAGACCGTTGAAACTTACGTTCCAAAGGTAGTGGTAGAGGAGAAGATTGTTGAGGTTCCTAAATTCGTGCCAGAATATGTGGAAAAGGTGAGCAACCACGGGATTCAGCATAAGCCATCAAGGCAGCATATCTCTGCTTAAACCTCGTGCCTTCTCCCCCACAGACATGCTTTCCGCTTGCACATTTACACAGATCGTGGAAGTACCTGAGGTCAAGGTTGTCGACAAGATAGTTGAGCTCCCCCGTGTGGAGTACCAGTACAAGTATGTGCAAAAGATCGAGACGCAGGAGAATATTATTCAGAGGCCCAAGTATGAGACAAAGTACGTCGAGAAGATTGTCGAAGTCCCGCAGGTCAAGGAAGTTGTGCGTTATCAGGATGTCGAAGAAGTCGAAGAGGTTATCAGGTGAGCGCCAGAAAAGGGAGGAACAAACGCATGCAGCTGTCAAAAGCGTTTCTGCTAGAAAGGCTCACGAAACGCACTGTTCACTTGCTTTTTCTGACTACGAACTTGACAGGTATGTCCCTAAAGGGCAGGTGGCTTCGGAGGAATGGGAACGGCTGAAGGAAAAACATGAACAGGAGGTGAAGATGGAAAGGGAAGCCAGAGAGGCCCAATACAAGGCTGAACAGGAGTACCAGCAATTAATTGCAGAGGAACAGGCTGCCTATGAAGCAAAGCGTATGGGCATGCCTACTACCGGAGCTGTACCTATGCCTCCAGTGAGTTTCCACAAAAATTTGGGTCAAATACATCGCGCAGTAACGTTACCATTTCAACCGTGCTCTTCAGATTGTTTGGGGTGGAGGCGAGTAATCTATTTTTGGTGCTGTGCGCTTTACTGCACATGCAGGCTCCCCGTCTAGAGCAAGTGTTCAAGCCCAAAGTCGTTAAGACTGTCGAAATTCAAAAGCATGTCCCAGTTTCTGTTGACGTGCCCGTACCCTACATGGTCCCGAAGCCCATCGTAGTCCCCGTCCAGGTTCCCGTTCTGAAGTTCAGAGACCACTTCGTTCCAGTTCCCGTGCGTCGCCGTGTTGTCCCTCGCATCCGCTGGACAAACGAGGTTTATGAGGTTGAGTGCATCAAAGAGAAGCCTTATCTGCAGGTCCAGGATATCATCAAGCCTGTACCATGCGATGTTGAAATCAAGGTCCACGAATTCGTCGAGAAAGCACAGCCGATTAACCCTGCAGAGCTCTCACAGGCGGACGTTCACGCAATGTGGATGAGAGTCAACGCCGACCTAGCAGAAAAGCGAAAGGAAGAGCTAGGCGACAAATATCCGTATGTCCAACACCCAGAAGGAACTGTTTTCGGCGAGCCTGGCATCAAGAGGACCGAAGAAAATGCTGAACTGAGCGACCCCGAAGCCCGCGAAGGCGTTGAGCCTCTGGCACTGCACCCTGGCCACCCACTGAACATGACGTACCTCCAGAATGAGTGGATCAAGAAAGAAACGACAGCAACTCATGAAATGTATACTCCTGAATGGTTCGAGGCCCACCAGAAAGCGATGCACAACCTGACGATGCAGTATCCAACTCAAGTTCAGCTTTCAGCTGAACAGGCTGCCCGTATGCAGCAGGAAACTCAGACCTTTGGAGAGGCGCCATGGGTTGAGGTCGATGAACACGGACTGCCAAAGGCCAGCAGAGCTCAACAAGGGGAACAATCAGCAGCGTGCTGCAAGGTTTGCTCTGCCACATGCGGGGGAAGCAGCAGCTCATGCTGCACTTGCAACGGAAGCAGCAACTAAGCATGCTACTAGTTAGAATGCGTTCTTTTCCTCATCTGCACAGCGTGAAACATAGCGTTTCTGCCGAAATTTCGGCCGTTCAGAATGGCCAAATTGGAAAATTTGAGAATATCTCTTTCCTTGGCTATTCACCCTTTTTATTATTCAAATGCTTTGTCAATTTTTACCCATGCAATGAAATCACATCATTATCAGTTGCAAGGTTGCATGCTATTCGTTGATGCTGGCAATACGGTGGATTCAACAGCGTAGGCGTTCACAACTAACTGTGGGCCATGATTGATTTTCTGCCCGTGATAAGGCCTGGTGTCTGCCGCCCGCTTGTTGCCAGTATCAGTCGTGTATGTGGCTGAGCGCATTTTGTCAGCGCTCTGCAAACTCCAACTACTTCTAATAATGCTTACAAACAACACGTAACTACTTCTTGTGCTGTAGTGATATTCGACCTGACACTGTTGTTTGCATTACACATTGAATAAATGAGAGCTCTGGCCTGTTGGTAGGTGTGCGCCAGCTAAGTGCACGACAGTCGTATCCAGAATATGCAAGATTCAATGAAGATAGTTTTGCCCCGCTCAATGGAAAAATTTAGTTTATTTCTTCAGGTACTTGCACAATCCAGATTTATAGTATTGGTCAAAAGCTTCCTCCACCATAGCCTTTGTAAGTGATACATCTTGAAGTGTGTACTGGTGCTTGGATAGTTTGTTGCGTGTCTTCTTATCTTCTTGGTAAAACTCAGCCATGCGCAGACGTGCCTGTTCAGTCAGTGGGATGTTGAAATGGCTATAGATCTTCGATACAGTGCCCAACGGATCCTCAATCAAATCTTTGTATTGCACGTCCAGTATCTGATCTTCTAGATCGGGCCTGGAGGAGCGGAATTCCAGTGCCCTATTAATCATTGAAGACATTGCCTCAAGCTCGAGTTTTCCTAGCTCGGCTGGGTTGACGGAATCAAGGAGGGACTGCTGTGCACACCTTACCAAGCTAGCCCAGCTAGCTAGAGTGTCTTTTGGGTCCCTGCACGCAAGAAGCGAGCAGGCAGAGCCTTTCGAGCTGCATAATCATCAAGAAGGCAGAGCCCTCATCTGCGAGTAAGCGGGTAGCTTTATCGAAAGCCCCGAAGCCGGGAACCGTACCTGTGCATGAAGATGATTCTCGCGTCTGGATACGTTTCAAACAGCGCATCAAGAGTGAAGAGGTGGAATGGCATCTTGAGAAGCCACCGATCTGCCACCCGCTGATATTGTAGATGCTGCAGGAAACGCTTGTGGAATTTGTAGGCATTTTTCATCTCCTGGAAGTCATTTGCATACAGCCATTTTCGGTAAGATGGTACATTGAACTCAGTGCATATTGAGTAGCATCGGCCGCAGTGCTCAAGGATTACGAAGTCTTCTTCTGGAAGCTCTGCGCTTTGTGCATGAATGCTAATCCATTCCTCGGAGAGAGCTAGTTGGCTATCGAGCACCTCTTGAGCAAACTTGATCCGCGGGTCCTGCATAAAACATAATGCCGGCACAAGACAACGATGCAGTAGTCTGCGTAAAAAGGAGAAACCAGTTGTGATCACAGAGACTGCTGATGTGGTCTCACTCACATGCTTCCACGATTCTGGATCGTTGCTGAGGCCCTTCTGGCAGTATTCACCATTGTTGCCATAGGGAGCAATCATCTCACAGTAACGGGCTGAGCGGTTCGAGATGTCAGTTGCCATAATGTTTTGTAGGAATGTTGTGCCTGTCCGATTCAGACCAACAATTATCAGTGGCTCCTTAATCTCCTGCTGCTCAATTTCGGGATGCTGATGCCTCATCTTTTCCATGTACATAAGATTCATCAGTTGCTGGCGAACAGTGCGAAACATGGCCAGCTTGCCGCAAAATGATGGATTGGACTCCTGCAGAAGAGAGTCTTTCAAGATACGTAACGGGTTCATGAAGTAGTCGTGGTCTTCGCCGAGTGTGTCTAAGCCCGACAACTTCTTCGCGTCTTCCAAACAGGCTTCAGGATCAACCCTTATCGCTTTGGAATTTTTGGGGAAAAAGCCTGACTGTACACTGCAGGGAACAGCACATACGCCCGGCACATTCACAGTGATTACACAGGATGGCCCTGAGAGAAGGGGTGTGGCGGCACAATCTCAAAATGTCAGCACCGCAGAAAATTGCGTACCTATATAGCAGTGAATTTTTGAATACGTCCCTTTGATCTGGCCACTTGGCGTCCGGTAACTCATCAAATATGTTTTTAGTTTCGATAGGGAAGTCATCTGTGCGTTGTTCCGAATCAAACCAGTACTTTCTCATGAACTGCATGAGAGGCACAAATTTGAAGACTGGGGATTCAGGGCCACGAGCCTTCACTGCAGCAAGGAACTCGTCGACGCTGGCACCTTTGTACGCCAGGCCAAGCTCTTGACTCCAGACTTCTAGATGTTCCCTGAAGATTGCACGCAAGTACAGGGAATAGAAGCAGGTGAGCCTGCTGAAGCCTATACCTCAACAACTTTCACTTTCATTAAATGCATAATAGCCCTTCTCAGTTAATACTCACCTTGTTATGGCACGGGGGTCGAAAAGGTGATAGACAAAGTGCTTCGGCTTTTTCAAAAATGACACTCCAACCTGTGGTCGTAAGTACCATGCACATGCAGAATTTGTGGCTTTCTTCATGCAAAATACTAGCTGTACGCGTTATTTTTGACACTTGCTGACCAATTTGTATCTACGGCTGCTTACCAGCATTTCGCATATGATATCAACTGGCGTCAGTGGAGCAGCAGCGCAGCCAACTGGGAAAATTCCCTCTTGAATAGTTGAAATCATCAAGGCAGTGGCATAGTCTGTTCGGTTGGTGTAGCCCGTCGAGTAAGCAACGTAGGTGTTCGGCAAGCGGTACAGGAACACAGGAAGCCCTTTTTCCCGCGCACTGCACAAGACTAACTCAGCGGCCCACTTTGACCAGGGGTACCCCATTCGCAACGGTGGGTAGAAGGCATCCATTTCCTCTACGGTAGGTCGGCTGTCTTCTGTAATACGGTAATTTTCGTATGCCCCAGTGAATTCACAAAAGAAGGCTGGGAACTGCCCAAGAGTAGATGCAAAGTGCAAGGGCTTCAACTTGTTTTTTGTGCAGAAGTCGATTACTCCTGAGATACAGAGGACGTTTGAAGAACGCAGTCTGGCATAGTTGCTGAGTAGATTGACATCTCCTCCCGTGTGATAAACAACATCTACTTTCTTCGAGAGCTCCTCAAACTTTTCCTCTCCAAGACCCAAGTTTGGAAGAGTAAAATCGCCGGATAGAGGGCAAATGCGACTGCAGTATTCCTCTTTCCAGCACTTGGCCTCCTTGCATGCTTGCCGAATCCTGTCAAGAGCATGGTTTGCATCTTTGGCGCGGACGATGCATACAACTTCCAGTTTGTCTGATGCTTCCAGCAGTACTGACAATTGTATGCGGCCAACGAACCCAGTGGCTCCAGTCAAAAGCGCTGTCGTGTAGTTTTCCGGAGATGTGGGGGGCTCAAGAGCCTGAACATCGAATGTCAGCTGGCTTATCAAAGAGTCAACATCTTCCGTTGGGTGAGGCACCCGAACCGCCAAGCGGGGCTTCCGTTTAACAGCTGCTGCGGCTTCAGCACGGTTAGCATATGCATCTCGGAGCTCTTGCCACGCTACATTCAAACGGTCAAAGTCCTCTGAAGCTGTAACCTCGAGTTTCTCAAGGGCACCAACAATATCTTCGACAGCAGCCATGTCACTAAGAGATCCGTATGCGGAAGTAAGTGAGTCCACATACAAAGCATAACGCTCTGCCGGGACAAGCACAGCCATAAGCCACTGGTCGATACTGGTTTGAAGTGTATCAACTAGTGTCCCTCTTGTACCAGATGCACCATCTGGTGACTTCGCCCTGTTCAATATATATTCGGCAATGTCCTCAACACTTGGGTTTTCGAACATTAGATTCTGGGGAAGCTTTACGCCCGTCTTTTCTGCAACAGAGTTGCGGAACTCCACTGCGCCTAGGGAATCAAGCCCCAAGTCAATAAGCGGTGTTGTAGCATTCGGCTTTTCTGCCGATCCGGAGACAGCCTGCGCGACATCAACGAGAATTTCAACTAGGGCACCTTTACTGATGGAGTTCAGGTCAATTGTGTTATTGAACGTGACGGCTGTGACAGTAGACACATCTGAGAAGAAAGGTGGAGGGTCAAACGCGTAGCGCCTGAGGAACTTGCGCCACATCAGAGCCTGGGCACAGATGATGGCTTGTCCAGGACTCTTGAGCACGTCCTGCAAGATCCTTGTTCCAAGCTCATTGCTGATTCCCATCATGCCAGCCTTGTCAAGATGCTGCCGCAGACCAGCTGCCATTCCCTGCTCCACCCACGGACCCCACTGGATGCTCTGACCACACAATCCTATAGACCGGCGCCACGAAGTGAGCGCATCAAGGCAAGAGTTGGCTGCTGCATAGTTCGCCTGGCCAAAGTTTCCCAAAAGCGCAGCGACTGACGAAAACATCAAGAAGATTTCGAGGTCCTTGTTCAAATCCAGTTCCTCGCACACCTCGTGCAAGTTCCAGGCCCCCACAACCTTTGGAGCATAAACCTTCTCAATCGACGCCTTGTCTTGCTCGGCGAGAGCCTTGTCATCAGTCACTCCTGCTGCATGGAATATTCCGCGCACGGGAGGCCATTCGCCAGATTGGATCTCTTCAAATGCCTTCCTGACGTCTTCTTTCTTGCTCATGTCGCACTTTACATGCTTGATTTGAATGTTAGGTTGGGCACTCAACAAATATTGCCAGGTTTCTCCTTCCTTG